>NC_091213.1:4001754-4209254 GCF_040958095.1 Procambarus clarkii
AGAGAGAGAGAGAGAGAGAGGCAGAGAGAGAGGCAGAGAGAGAGGCAGAGAGAGAGAGAGAGAGAGAGAGAGAGAGAGAGAGAGAGAGAGAGAGAGAGAGAGAGAGAGAGAGAGACAGAGTCAGAGTCAGACAGAGTCAGACAGAGTCAGACAGACTCGCACCTTGCCAGCAGGTGTTCCATGAATGATTTAATCTGCCTCACTCGCACAGTCTCCAATGGATGACAGCCGCTAAGCACTCACCCACCACCCTCCCCCCCCTGCCCCCCCCCCCCCAACAAGAACTTTTCACCAACAGCTGACAGATGCTTATCATGTCACCCACAATTATGTAGATAAGAGAGAGTTGCGCTATATTCCATCTGTGGCTGGCTACTTTGGCTTAAAGGTGTATCCGGAGATCAATGTCCTCGTCTCGAGACAGGAGCTGTCTCGTATGCACCGACAGGAGCTGTCTCGTATGCACCGACAGGAGCTGTCTCGTATGCACCGACAGGAGCACATCCCCACCCACAGCCTCCACATCCCACCAGGGCCCACGTGTCAAGGGCGTGGCCGGCCCCATGAGCCCAGCTGCTGTGGACCCGTCAAGAGATGACAGCATCTTCATCTCCGTCACTCTCAAACCAAAACACACTTGTCTCCTTTGATATCCTCCAAGAAGGCTGGTACACGGGTTCTCTGAGGTCTCCTGTGTGAGATATCCTCCCAGAAGGCTGGTACACGGGTTCTCTGAGGTCTCCTGTGTGAGATATCCTCCCAGAAGGCTGGTACACGGGTTCTCTGAGGTCTCCTGTGTGAGATATCCTCCCAGAAGGCTGGTACACGGGTTCTCTGAGGTCTCCTGTGTGAGATATCCTCCCAGAAGGCTGGTACACGGGTTCTCTAAGGTCTCCTGTGTGAGATATCCTCCCAGAAGGCTGGTACACGGGTTCTCTGAGGTCTCCTGTGTGAGATATCCTCCCAGAAGGCTGGTACACGGGTTCTCTAAGGTCTCCTGTGTGAGATATCCTCCCAGAAGGCTGGTACACGGGTTCTCTAAGGTCTCCTGTGTGAGATATCCTCCAAGAAAGCTGGTACACGGGTTCTCTAAGGTCTCCTGTGTGAGATATCCTCCAAGAAGGCTGTTACACATGTTCTCTAATGACTTAGGTGAAGATACAATCTTGGATATCTAGCCAAAGCGCATGCGTAGAGATAACCTTTGTACCTCCATACATGCCGGTAAATTCAGGGCCCAAGACCAGGATTTATCATGCACTTAATACTTAAGATGCCCGGGCCCCTTAATACTTACGATGCCCGGGCCCCTTAATACTTACGATGCCCGGGCCCCTTAATACTTACGATGCCCGGGCCCCTTAATACTTACGATGCCCGGGCCCCTTAATACTTACGATGCTCTGTAATCACGGCGGCTTTGTTTACTTATATTAAGCCAGTCTGCGAGCGTGGAAATGTCCCCAACCCAAGATTGTTGTCGTAAACAATGTGGTGGGACGTCAGAGCTCATGAACGGTGTAAACGTGTGTAAACAAAGCCGCCATGATTGAAGATGTAAAGGTTTCGTAAGGTGATCAATACTGGATGAATCGTGGTCCACGTCGGTGGTAAGATATGCTGTGTCTTACCGCCTGACACCGTCGTTTATACCACGTCTTCCAAGACGTGCTGGTAATGATGCAATTACTAGGGGGTAGTAACGATGCAATTAGGGCCAGAACCGGAGGAAATGGACCAATTACTAGGGGGTAGTAACGATGCAATTAGGGCCAGAACCGGAGGAAATGGACCAATCACAGGGATCTACACCCTCAGCGCCCTCTCACTCAAGAGATCCGGATTCAATACCCGGGCAGGGTAGAAACGATTGGGCATGTTTCTCCTGATGCCTCTGTAGTTAAAGAGATACTTTGGGAGTATGACAACTGTTGAGGGTCATGCATCCTGGGAAAGGTCAGAGGTCACCGACCCTTTGTAGGTCAGTAGCGTAGCTTAGGGAAGGGACCCCTGGATATGTCTAAGGCTTCCTGTTTGTGGTCTTGGGATATCTGGGTGTGTGATCTTGGGATATCTGGGTGTGGTCTTGGGATATCTGGGTGTGTGGTCTTGGGATATCTGGGTGTGGTCTTGGGATATCTGGGTGTGATCTTGGGATATCTGGGTGTGGTCTTGGGATATCTGAGTGTGTGGTCTTGGGATATCTGGGTGTGTGGTCTTGGGATATCTGGGTGTGTGATCTTGGGATATCTGGGTGTAGCAGCCTTGAAAGGTCTTTGTAAGAGTCCCGGTAGCTTGTAGAAGACCTTCCCACGTGTAATTATACTTCCTTATTCTGTGGTGGTGTTGAGAATGTGGTTCTTGAGTACATCATTGACCATGATAGCCACCAAGTCCACTACGGGCTCACCATAGCCGGTGCTACTTGGAACTTTTGGTTCCCAGTAACTGAATCTAAAAACGACAACAACGTCCATTTTCCTGCCAGCGCGTTTATCCTACGTCAACATATGTCTGTCTGTCTGTGTCTGTCTGTGTCTGTCTGTGTCTGTCTGTCTCTGTCTCTCTCTCTCTGTCTCTCTCTCTCTCTGTCTCTCTCTCTGTCTCTCTCTCTGTCTCTCTCTCTCTCTCTCTCTCTCTCTCTCTCTCTCTCTCTCTCTCTCTCTCTCTCTCTCTCTCTCTCTCTCTCTCTCTCTCTCTCTCTCTCTCTGTCACTCTCTCTGTCACTCTCTCTGTCACTCTCCCTTTCTACATATATATAACAGGCTCAGAGATGTTTCTGTTACTAATGAGATCATTTGTTTCTACTTCCAGGTGAGTATCTGGTGATGGGGGTGATGGAGCCCGGGGCGGGTGATGGGGCCCGGGGCGGGTGATGGGGCCCGGGGCGGGTGATGGGGCCCGGGGCGAGTGATGGGTCTGGTGATCATGTACCAAAGGCCCCATCATGAAAGTAAGTGCTGTATAGCTGTATTTTAAGGTAAGTGTGAGAGTTACTGGCGCGGAACTTCACGGAAGAACAGGTAGGTTTAGTGGTGGAACTCGACTAGTTCTGTTCTCGATAGAAAAGTAATTCAACGAGATAGGAATTGACAGTGTGAGCCTTTCTCTACCGGTAAGGTAGCAGTTGACCGTGCCACACGGGACAATAACAAGAGTATGAGGACCTGGTTGATATCCGGTTACCTGGTTGATGGGGTTCTGGGAGTTGTTCTACTCCCCAAGCCCGGCCCGAGGCCAGGCTTGACTTGTGAGAGTTTGGTCCACCAGGCTGTTGCTTGGAGCGGCCCGCAGGCCCACATATACCTGGTTGATGGGGTTCTGGGAGTTCTTCTACTCCCCAAGCCCGGCCCGAGGCCAGGCTTGACTTGTGAGAGTTTGGTCCACCAGGCTGTTGCTTGGAGCGGCCCGCAGGCCCACATATACCTGGTTGATGGGGTTCTGGGAGTTCTTCTACTCCCCAAGCCCGGCCCGAGGCCAGGCTTGACTTGTGAGAGTTTGGTCCACCAGGCTGGTGCTTGGAGCGGCCCGCAGGCCCACATATACCTGGTTGATGGGGTTCTGGGAGTAGTTCTACTCCCTAATCCCGGCCCGAGGCCAGGCTTGACTAAATTACAGTGGTTGTGATCACAATGGTTGTACTCTTCAAGTCACTTGTGTTGTCCCGTCTTGAGTACTGCTCAGTACTCGCTTCCCCCTGCAGAGCAGGAGAGATTACTGAAATAGAGGGAATACAGAGAACATATACGGCACACATAGACGAGATAAAGCACCTAAATTATTGGGATTGTCTCAAAGCTCTCCAAATGTACTCACTAGAAAGGAGACGAGAGAGATATCAAATAATATACACATGGAAAATACTGGAGGGACAGGTCCCAAATCTACACAGTAAAATAACAACGTACTGGAGTGAACGATATGAAAGAAAATGCAGAATAGAACCAGTGAAGAGCAGAGGTGCCATAGGCACAATCAGAGAACACTGTATGAACATCAGAGGTCCAGTGAAGAGCAGAGGTGCCATAGACACAATCAGAGAACACTGTATGAACATCAGAGGTCCAGTGAAGAACAGAGGTGCCATAGGCACAATCAGAGAACACTATTAACAACCCATCCTGCTAATAGCACGTCGCATTTTGACGTATATTCTACCCCAAGGACCAAAAACTGTCGTATTATTAAATAGGAGTGACTCGCGAAATTGACAAACTGTCCCGTTTTCTGTTTTGGGTTCCTCTGGTAGGTTAGGGTAAGGGCACTTTAGTACGACAATTTCTTGACGTTGGGGGACTCTAGGAGGACGAGCAGGACATGTGGCCTGCACGGAACACACTAGAGGTGGCGGTAGTGTTATGGGTCGACTCGCCACGCCCCTCGCTGACAGCCGCCAGGTCTTCTCTGGCGCCACAAGACCAACACCTGCTGGCTCCCTCACAGGTGTGGCCCGTGGGGGTGTGTGGACCCCAGGTGTCGCCCGTGGGGGTGTGTGGACCCCAGGTGTCGCCCATGGGGGTGTGTGGACCCCAGGTGTCGCCCGTGGGGGTGTGTGGACCCCAGGTGTCGCCCATGGGGGTGTGTGGGCCCCAGGTGTCGCCCGTGGGGGTGTGTGGGCCCCAGGTGTTGCCCGTGGGGGTGTGTGGGCCCCAGGTGTCGCCCATGGGGGTGTGTGGGCCCCAGGTGTCGCCCGTGGAGGTGTCGGGAGCGGTGAGAGAGTGCCAGGTGGAGGCACTCTTCTCTAAGTACCTTCACATGGCACCAGGAGAAAGTGCTCTCTCAACAGCACCGGCAGTGTACTTGTATTGTACCTGGTTACCTTGTGCTGATTCCCAGGATCAACGCCCCCCGCGGCCCGGTCTCTGACCAGGCCTCCTGGTTGGTGGTTTGGTCAACCAGCCTGTTGGATGCGGCTGCTCGCAGCCTCACGTATGGAATAATGTAAAGACATATTGTATTTTTTGTTTTTAATTTGTCTTCACTACAAAATTTGAACTAATGAGTAACAGACAAGTGTGTGTATGTGATGGTTATCTTAAGGTTATCTTGAGATGCTTTCGGGGCTTTAGTGTCCCCGCGGCCCGGTCCTCGGCCAGGCCTCCACCCCCAGGAAGCAGCCCGTGACAGCTGACTAACTCCCAGGTACCTATTTACTGCTAGGTAACAGGGGCGGTCAGGGTGAAAGAAACTTTTGCCCATTTGTTTCTGCCTCGTGCATGAATCGAACCCGCGCCACAGAATTACGAGTCCTGCGCGCTATCCACCAGGCTACGAGGCCCCTCCCTTATCTTGAGATGATTTCGGGGCTCTAGTGGTATGTGATGGTAAAGCCATCATTCTCTCGTTATTATTGAGGCTGCTCCTTTGGTGCCTTTGTGAAGCAAAGCTACTGTCCCTGTGTTCAATATAACGGGGGGGGGGGATTATCAGGGGGGGGAAGCGCCAAGCCATTACGACTATATAGCACTGGGAAGGGGTCAGGATAAGGATTTGGGATGGGACGGAGGGAAAGGAATGGTGCCCAACCACTTGTGTGGACGGTCTCGGGGGATTGAACGCCATGACCTGCATGAATGGAGACCGTCACTCTACCGTCCAGCCCAAGTGGTTGTTACCGGTATTCCCCCCCCCCCCCCCCCCCCTCCTCCTCCCCCCGATCTCCACAATATATCTAGAGAATGTGAGAGAGATCCAGACTTTTATTTTGTTAATCTTTTAGATTCTTGGCGGGTGTTAATGGCGGTGATTGTGGTTTGTGTGGTGGTGGTGGTGGTGGGTGGCGGTGATTGTGGTTTGTGTGGTGGTGGTGGTGGTGGGTGGTGGTGGTGATTGTGGTTTGTGTGGTGGCGGTGGTGGTGGGTGGCGGTGGTGGGTGGTGGTGGTGGTGGTGGTGGTGGTGGTGGTGGGTGGTGGTGGGTGGTGGTGATTGTGGTTTGTGTGGTGGCGGTGGTGGTGGGTGGTGGTGGTGATTGTGGTTTGTGTGGTGGCGGTGGTGGTGGGTGGTGGTGGTGGGTGGTGGTGGTGGTGGTGGTGGTGGTGGTGGTGGTGGTGGTGGTGGTGGTGGGTGGTGGTGGGTGGTGGTGATTGTGGTTTGTGTGGTGGCGGTGGTGGTGGGTGGTGGTGGTGATTGTGGTTTGTGTGGTGGCGGTGGTGGTGGGTGGTGGTGGTGGGTGGTGGTGGTGGTGGTGGTGGTGGTGGTGGTGGGTGGTGGTGGGTGGTGGTGATTGTGGTTTGTGTGGTGGCGGTGGTGGTGGGTGGTGGTGGTGATTGTGGTTTGTGTGGTGGCGGTGGTGGTGGGTGGTGGTGGTGGGTGGTGGTGGTGGTGGTGGGTGGTGGTGGTGGTGGTGGTGGTGGTGGTGGTGGGTGGTGGTGGGTGGTGGTGATTGTGGTTTGTGTGGTGGTGGTGGTGGGTGGTGGTGATTGTGGTTTGTGTGGTGGCGGTGGTGGTGGGTGGTGGTGGGTGGTGGTGGTGATTGTGGTTTGTGTGGTGGCGGTGGTGGTGGGTGGTGGTGGGTGGTGGTGATTGTGGTTTGTGTGGTGGTGGTGATTGTGGTAGTGGCACCAGCTGAAGCCCCCCCCACATCATGTGTGGGGGGCGGCCTCCCCCCCCCCCCCCCTCCCACACACCAACCCACCTACCTCGCTCGCTCAGTTACATTCCCAGCAAAACATTCATTGTATACACGTGACCGGGCCGCGGGGACACTAAGCCCCGGAAGCACCTCAAGGTAACCTCAAGGTATGGTCTTCCCGCGCTTACATTAACGTGTATACTCTTCTCTACTGTCTTCGTCTTGTCTGTTCACAACAAAGGGGTTATATAGGTCAGGAGGCCAGATTCACGAAGCAGTTACGCAAGCACTTACGAACGTGTACATCTTTCCTCAATCTTTGACGGGTTTGGTTACATTTATTAAACAGTTTACAAGCATGAAAACTTGCCAGTCAACTGTTGTTATTGTTATAAACAGCCTCCTGGTGCTTCGGAGCTCATTAACTGTTTAATAATTGTAAACAAAGCCGCCAAAGATTGATAAAAAATGTACAGGTTCGTAAGTGCTTGCGTAAGTGCTTTCGTGAATCTGGCCCCAGGGAGGAGGATATTCCACCGTGGGGGGAAGAGACGGCTCCCACCGTGGGAGGGGGGGGGGCGGGGTTATATAGGTCGAGGGCTAGACAGTTCCCATGGTGGGAAGTAATCATCTGCCAACCCGTCGGAGGAAGAGATGTGGGTGCCGCGTGTGGAAATGCTTCTAGTGCCATTGTGGTGGGGGTGTGGGAGGCACTGGCACTACCCGGGGCTCAACACATGGTTAACCCACGGTAACCCTATACCCACATACCCACATTGGTTGGGCGCGCTAGTCCCGCCATAACTAGGAAGCCGGTCGGCCGAGCGGACAGCACGCTAGACTTGTGGTCCTGGGTTCGATCCCAGGCGCCGGCGAGAAACAATGGGCAGAGTTTCTTTCACCCTATGCCCCCTGTTACCTAGCAGTAACATAGGTACCTGGGTGTTAGTCAGCTGGTACGGGCTGCTTCCTGGGGGTGGAGGCCTGGTCGAGGACCGGGCCGCGGGGACACTAAAGCCTCGAAATCATCTCAAGATAACCCCAAGATAACCATGTATGACAGCGTTCTTAGCTCGCCAGTATGATGCATACATTATACGTCATACCCCTCAACATATTACATAATGACGGGTGGGTCACCAGATCTTGCAAGGCGTCAGTAATGCAACATTCTCACTCCAAATGTGGAACAAATTTGACAAGATTTCTCATCCTAATACTCCTCAACTCGCTCGCCGCTCGCCTGCAGACTACGCCAGTATCACACACACAGATCACACTAACGTGATGCATCAAATGAACAAATCCACAAGGGCCGTGGCGAGGATTCGAACCTGCGTCCGGGAGCATCCCAGACACTGCCTTAATCGACTGAGCTACGACAGGGTACGGCCCTTGTGGATTTGTTCGTTGTTTACGCCAGTATGTTGCTCGATCATTATGCAATGATATACATCAAGGATATACATCAAGGACATACATCAAGGATATACGACCTCCTCCTAGATATACATCACTATCTTGTTAGTACCTGGAACATTTCGGACATAGACAAGAACACAACCTATAGCACTGTATCATCCTTTGCAGATGACACTAGGATCTTCATGAGAGTAGGCAACATAGAGGACACGGCAAACCTCCAGTCAGATGTAAATCAGGTCTTTCTATGGCCTACAGAAAGTAATATGGTGCTTAACGAAGTTCCAGCTCATGCGCTATGGAAAAAATGAAAATATAAAAACGGAAACCACGTACAAAACTCAGGCAAATCATAACATAGAACGAAAAGGCAATGTAAAGGATCTGGGTGTACTCATGTCGGAAGACCTTACCTTTAAAGAACACAATAAAGTAGCCGTCACAACTGCAAGAAAAATGACAGGTTGGATAACAAGAACTTTTCACACTAGAGATGCTATACCGATGATGATACTCTTCAAGACGCTAGTGCTCTCTAGAGTGGAGTACTGCTGCACAATGACAGCCCCTTTCAAAGCTGGAGAAATTGCTGACCTGGAGAGCGTGCAGAGATCCTTTACTGCTAGAATCCACTCAGTAAAACATCTAAATTACTGGGACCGACTAAAGAGCCTAAATCTGTATTCCCTTGAGCACAGGCGAGAGAGATACATTATAATTTACACGTGGAAAATAGTAAAGGGGCTGGTCCCAAACCTGCACACAGAAATAACATCACATAAGACCAGGAAGCATGGCAGGATGTGCAGAATACCCCCGTTGAAAAGCAGAGGTGCAACAGGTACTCTCAGAGAAAACTCTATCAACATCAGAGGCCCGAGACTGTTCAACACGCTTCCACTACACATAAGGGACATAACTGGCAAACCCCTCACAGTGTTCAAGAGAGAACTATCAACATCAGAGGCCCGAGACTGTTCAACACGCTTCCACTACACATAAGGGACATAACTGGCAAACCCCTCACAGTGTTCAAGAGAGAACTGGATAAGCACCTCCAAAGGATACCTGATCAACCAGGCTATGACTCATACGTCAGGCTGCGAGCAGCCGCGTCCAACAGCCTGGTTGATCAATCCAGCAACCAGGAGGTCTGGTTGATCAATCCAGCAACCAGGAGGTCTGGTTGATCAATCCAGCAACCAGGAGGCCTGGTCGACGACCGGGCCCGGGGACACTAAGCCCCGGAAGCACCTCAAGGTTACCTCAAGGTAAGGTAACCAGGTATCAAACAGGTATCATGCCAAATAAAAAAAAATAATCAGATCAATCTCCCTGGCATCCTGTATGTGTAACGTTTCTGAGAAGATTATAGTCGACAAGTTAATTATTAGACAAATTAGATCCTAACTTGTTGCTAACCTGTCAAGTTTCCTTCTTGGAAGAAGAAGCACTCAGACTTGCTTTCCTGAGTATTTCATTAACCAGAGGTCAAGCTCTCGTGTGCGGCATTTATTAATCTCCAAACTGCTTGCCTTAGATACAGCAAACAGAGAACTAATCTTAGAACAACTAGTCTCTCTTAGAATTAAGGGAAGACTGTTGCCATGATTCAGAAGGTACTTGTGCAACAGAAGAGTCACAGTCCGTTTCAGAGGGGGAGGGAGGGAGGAGAAAAGGGGGGAGGAGCCGGTCGGCCAAGCGGACAGCACGCTGGACTTGTGATCCTGTGGTCCTGGGTTCTATCCCGGGCGCCGGCGAGAAACAATGGGCAGAGTTTCTTTCACCCTATGCCCCTGTTACCTAGCAGTAAAATAGGTACCTGGGTGTTAGTCAGCTGTCACGGGCTGCTTCCTGGGGGTGGAGGCCTGGTCGAGGACCGGGCCGCGGGGACACCAAAAAGCCCCGAAATTATCTCAAGATAACCTCAAGATAACCCTTTGAGCCGGTCGTACCTCAGAACCGAGTGCTTAACCCAATGTTTTGATGCATAAATTAGTAACTGATATTCTACACTAGCTGACGAAGCTGTCAGCTGTTATGCTATCTTCTATCTTGAGGTTATCTTGAGATGATTTCGGGGCTTTAGTGTCCCCGCGGCCCGGTCCTCGACCAGGCCTCCACCCCCAGGAAGCAGCCCGTCACAGCTGACTAACACCCAGGTTCCTATTTACTGCTAGGTAACAGGGGCATAGGGTGAAAGAAACTCTGCCCATTGTTTCTCGCCGGCGCCTGGGATCGAACCCAGGACCACAGGATCACAAGTCCAGCGTGCTGTCCGTGTTTATTGGGCAGCGCCACTCATCTTGTGAGTGAACACACCGCCATAACAGAATGTACAACACTCCCCAATAGGAAGAAAACCCGCTGGGTTGTTCATCCAGTGTAGTGTAGCAGCCCGAGGCCCGGAGAAAGTAGTGTATGTGGTGAAGTCATACTCACTCTTCACCGGTGTCACCACGCTGGCTTCCACCGGTACCTCCTGGTGTGGGGCTCCCGGTTGATGATTGGTGAAGATTAAGCCACCCCAAAGGTGACACGGGCATGAATAGCCCGTAAGTGGTGGCCCCTTTTGAGCCATTACCAGCATCAATAGCTGATACTGGAGATCTGTGGAGGTGCAACTGCACCCTGCGTGACGGGAGATGTCTCCCGTGGCTCACGGTCTAACTATCTGTTACATATCTGCTGCTAGGTGAACAGAGGCATCAGGTGAAATGTTTCTGTCCTGCCACAGGGATTAAACCCGCAATTCCTGGTTGCGAGCCGACGACTTCTCTCTCTCCACCTGTTCAGCCACTTGGGGTGGACGCGAGGGGGCGGGGGCGTGGAGTAGAGGGGGCGGGGCGTGGAGTAGAGGGGGCTGGGCGTGGAGTAGAGGGGGCGGGGCGTGGAGTAGAGGGGGCGGGGCGTGGAGTAGAGGGGCGGGGCGTGGAGTAGAGGGGGGGGGCGTGGAGTAGAGGGGGCGGGGCGTGGAGTAGAGGGGGCGGGGCGTGGAGTAGAGGGGGCGGGGCGTGGAGTAGAGGGGGCAGGGCGTGGAGTAGAGGGGGCAGGGCGTGGAGTAGAGGGGGCGGGGCGTGGAGTAGAGGGGGCGGGGCGTGGAGTAGAGGGGGCGGGGCGTGGAGTAGAGGGGGCGGGGCGTGGAGTAGAGGGGGCGGGGCGTGGAGTAGAGGGGGGCGGGGCGTGGAGTAGAGGGGGCGGGGTGTGGAGTAGAGGGGGCGGAGCGTGGAGTAGAGGGGGCGGGGTGTGGAGTAGAGGGGGCGGGGTGTGGAGTAGAGGGGGCGGAGCGTGGAGTAGAGGGGGCGGGGCGTGGAGTAGAGGGGGGCGGGGCGTGGAGTAGAGGGGGGCGGGGCGTGGAGTAGAGGGGGGCGGGGCGTGGAGTAGAGGGGGGCGGGGTGTGGAGTAGAGGGGCGGGGCGTGGAGTAGAGGGGGCGGGGCGTGGAGTACAGGGGTCGGGGCGTGGAGTACAGGGGGGCGGGGCGTGGAGTACAGGGGGGCGGGGCGTGGAGTAGAGGGGGCGAGGCGTGGAGTACAGGGGGGCGGGGCGTGGAGTACAGGGGGGCGGGGCGGGGCGTGCGTGAGGACTGGAGGCAGGAAGCCAGTCAGTTGAGGATAGAACATGCTCGCGGACAGGTACTGAGCGTCGGTGCTACACAGAAGGGTGTGTACTGGGGGCTGACCACTGCCCCTCGGTACTAGTGAGACCCCTCTGGTGGCCAGGGGGCGCCGCCCCCGGGTGTTGTGAGGGTAATCTCTCTGAAAAATAATTGTGTATACTGGAAAACTTCGCTATGTTTTCTCTCCTTTTTTTAAAGTGTTGATTTAGCTTCGTTTATTTGCATTAACTGTAATTAAATCCTCATTATGACCTTATGAGAGGGGCCTCGTAGCCTGGTGGATAGCGCGCAGGACTCGTAATTCTGTGGCGCGGGTTCGATTCCCGCACGAGGCAGAAACAAATGGGCAAAAGTTTCTTTCACCCTGAATGCCCCTGTTACCTAGCAGTAAATAGGTACCTGGGAGTTAGTCAGCTGTCACGGGCTGCTTCCTGGGGGTGGAGGCCTGGTCGAGGACCGGGCCGCGGGGACACTAAAGCCCCGAAATCATCTCAAGATAACCTCTCAAGATAACCTGTTTGGTGTTGTGTACCGGATATGGGGCTGCGGCCCGCCGCAAGCAACAGCCTGTTGGACCAAGCCGGGCTTGGGGAACAAAACTCCCAGGAACCCATCACAGGTATATTCCAGGTACACGGCGCTAGTACTACCTAAACACCAGACTGGAGTCATTCACTTCAGCCATCAGTGAAGAAAGACGTCACCTGGTTGAACATGTTGCATGTGTGTGTTGTTTGTTGTTAAAGATTCAGCTACTCAGGACGAAGTGTCCATGTAGCACGGGCTATGGTGATCCCGTAAAGCATTTGTGTGTGGGGGTGGGTGTCGCCAAGGTGTACTTTGTGTGGTGATTTAGCCCGTTGGCCACTTGTCGAAGCAAAGCAGGTTTTTCACAGCGTTTAATGTGTAATATACAAAAAGTTGCGTGCGCGTGTGTGTTCCATGTTCTGCGTGAGCTGTTGGCGTGACCCGCGAGGAGTAACGGTAAGACTTGCTCCCAACCTAGTCGTTCTTGTCAGTGGGATGAACTTCAGCTCTTGGGTTCCACCTCTCGACGCGTAATCGGCTTCCATTTCGATTGATTTCGGGGCTAAACGTCCCCGCGGCCCGGTCCTCGACCAGGCCTCCTTTTTGTTACACATCCCCAGGAAGCAGCCCGTAGCAGCTGTCTAACTCCCAGGTACCTATTTACTGCTAGCTAACAGGGGCATCAGGGTGAAAGAAAGTCTGTCCATTTGTTTCCGCCTCCGCTGGGGATCGAACCCGAAACCTCAGAACTACGAACCCCGAGCGCAGTCTACTCAGCTGTCAGGGCCTTCAACGTGCCTAATACACCTCTGTTTTTCAAAGGGGATATTTTGCACTTCCTGTTATGCCTCTTTGTGCTGTATAGTCGTAATGGCTTGGCGCTTTTCCCCTGATAATTGCATTCCATTCCTAGTCTCGGAAGTTTTGTGTGTGTGTGTGTGTGCGTGTGTGTGTGTGTGTGTGTGTGTGTGTGTGTGTGTGTGTGTGTGTGTGTGTGCGTGTGCGTGCGTGCGTGCGTGCACACACATTTCCGCCCAGTTCTTCTTGATGTTTCCCAAGTGTAAATTATTATTAGTCTCTCGTCTGCGCTCCAAGGAATACGATTTGAGAGACTTAAGTAATTAAGTTGTTCTACTGAATGGTTTCAGGCAGGGAAAGTTGGTGTGTGTGTGTGTGTGTGTGGTGTTGGGTGGAGGGAGAGAGGTGTATGGTGAAGTGTGTGTGTTGTGTGGGTGTGTGTGTGTGTGTGAGTGGTGTTGGGTGGAGGGAGAGAGGTGTATGGTGGAGTGTGTGTTTTGTGTGGGTGTGTGTGTGTGTTGTAGAGAAAGTTTTATGTGGTAAATCGTATGAGGCGTTGCTCTTCCTGGAGACGGAGGGGGGGGGGGTGGTGTATGGTGATAAAAGAATGAAGTTACTTCCTGTTTCACGCCACATCTCTAAGGTATTCTAAGAAGAGACAAAAGCTCTATACGGACATTCTAGGACCCAGGACCTGTGTGTGTAAAGTTGATAAACTGTGTTTAAAACCATTACCTTCATGGTGATGTTATGTGAGCTGGTGTGTGTGCGTGTGTGTGTGTGTGTGTGTACTGTCATCTCTGGCCCTAGTCTCCACTATCACCTGTTGGTCCAGGGCTGTGGGTCGCGTTCCAGCATGTGGGAGGCTCCACCTGCAGGCATTGTGCAGGCATTGTGTAGGCATCCTCTTGGTCACCTCTGTAATTATTCAAGCACTTCAACCAAGCAGTGTTCGTCTTAATAGCTGGGGCCTCCATGCCAAGCTCCATCCCAGCGGGGCCACCAGTTCCAGCCCTCGGCCTCTTGGTACAAGGTGGTGTACAACACTGTGGAACACTGTGAAACCATTGTGGAACAGTGGAACCACTGTGGAGCACTGTAAAACCACTGTGGAGCACTGTGAAACCACTGTGGAACCACTGTGAAACCACTGTGAAACCACTGTGGAACCACTGTGAAACCACTGTGGAACCACTGTGAAACCACTGTGAAACCACTGTGGAACCACTGGAACACTGTGGAACACCGTGGAACCACTGTGGAACACCGTGGAACCACTGTGGAACACCGTGAAACCACTGTGGAACACCGTGAAACCACTGTGGAACACCGTGAAACCACTGTGGAACACCGTGAAACCACTGTGGAACACCGTGAAACCACTGGAACACCGTGAAACCACTGTGGAACACCGTGAAACCACTGTGGAACACCGTGAAACCACTGTGGAACACCGTGAAACTACTGTGGAACACCGTGGAATCACTGTGGAACACCGTGAAACCACTGTGGAACACCGTGGAACCACTGTGGAACAATGGAACCACTGTGGAACACCGTGGAACCACTGTGGAACACCGTGAAACCACTGTGGAACACCGTGGAACCACTGTGGAACACCGTGGAACTACTGTGGAACACCGTGGAACCACTGTGGAACACCGTGGAACCACTGTGGAACGCCGTGGAACCACTGTGGAACACCGTGGAATACCGTGAAACCACCGTGGAACACCGTGAAACCACCGTGGAACACCGTGAAACACCGTGAAACCACCGTGGAACACCGTGAAACCACCGTGGAACACCGTGAAACCACCGTGGAACACCGTGGAACACCGTGAAACCACCGTGGAACACCGTGAAACCACCGTGGAACACCGTGAAACCACCGTGGAACACCGTGAAACCACCGTGGAACACCGTGAAACCACCGTGGAACACCGTGAAACCACCGTGGAACACCGTGAAACCACCGTGGAACACCGTGAAACCACCGTGGAACACCGTGGAACACCGTGAAACCACCGTGGAACACCGTGAAACCACCGTGGAACACCGTGAAACCACCGTGGAACACCGTGAAACCACCGTGGAACACCGTGAAACCACCGTGGAACACCGTGAAACCACCGTGGAACACCGTGAAACCACCGTGGAACACCGTGGAACACCGTGAAACCACTGTGGAACACCGTGGAACCACTGTGGAACAATGGAACCACTGTGGAACACCGTGGAACCACTGTGGAACACCGTGAAACCACTGTGGAACACCGTGGAACCACTGTGGAACACCGTGGAACTACTGTGGAACACCGTGGAACCACTGTGGAACACCGTGGAACCACTGTGGAACGCCGTGGAACCACTGTGGAACACCGTGGAATACCGTGAAACCACCGTGGAACACCGTGAAACCACCGTGGAACACCGTGAAACCACCGTGGAACACCGTGAAACCACCGTGGAACACCGTGGAACACCGTGAAACCACTGTGGAACACCGTGAAACCACCGTGGAACACCGTGAAACCACCGTGGAACACCGTGAAACCACCGTGGAACACCGTGAAACCACCGTGGAACACCGTGAAACCACCGTGGAACACCGTGGAACACCGTGAAACCACTGTGGAACACCGTGGAACCACTGTGGAACAATGGAACCACTGTGGAACACCGTGGAACCACTGTGGAACACCGTGAAACCACTGTGGAACACCGTGGAACCACTGTGGAACACCGTGGAACTACTGTGGAACACCGTGGAACCACTGTGGAACACCGTGGAACCACTGTGGAACGCCGTGGAACCACTGTGGAACACCGTGGAATACCGTGAAACCACCGTGGAACACCGTGAAACCACCGTGGAACACCGTGAAACACCGTGAAACCACCGTGGAACACCGTGAAACCACCGTGGAACACCGTGAAACCACCGTGGAACACCGTGGAACACCGTGAAACCACCGTGGAACACCGTGAAACCACCGTGGAACACCGTGAAACCACCGTGGAACACCGTGAAACCACCGTGGAACACCGTGAAACCACCGTGGAACACCGTGAAACCACCGTGGAACACCGTGAAACCACCGTGGAACACCGTGAAACCACCGTGGAACACCGTGGAACACCGTGAAACCACCGTGGAACACCGTGAAACCACCGTGGAACACCGTGAAACCACCGTGGAACACCGTGAAACCACCGTGGAACACCGTGAAACCACCGTGGAACACCGTGAAACCACCGTGGAACACCGTGAAACCACCGTGGAACACCGTGAAACCACCGTGGAACACCGTGAAACCACCGTGAAACCACCGTGGAACACCGTGAAACCACCGTGGAACACCGTGAAACCACCGTGGAACACCGTGAAACCACCGTGGAATACCGTGAAACCACCGTGGAATACCGTGAACTTCTTCCTCAGAGACAGGTTGACATACTCAAGCATTATAAGGTTTCCTTGCGGTTACCTTGCATTGCTTCCGGGGATCAATGTCCTCGCGGCCCGGTCCCCGACCAGGCCTCCTCGTTACTGGACTGGTCAACCAGGCTGTTGGACGCGGCTGCTGGCAGCATGACGTATGAGTCACTGCCTGGTTGATCAGGTATCCTTTAGAGGTGTTGTCAAGTTCTATCTTGAACACTGTGAGGGGTCGGCCAGTTATGTGTAGTGGAAGCGTGTTGAACAGTCTCGGGCCTCTGATGTTGATAGTTCTCTCTTGAACACTGTGAGGGGTCGGCCAGTTATGTGTAGTGGAAGCGTGTTGAACAGTCTCGGGCCTCTGATGTTGATAGTTCTCTCTTGAACACTGTGAGGGGTCGGCCAGTTATGTGTAGTGGAAGCGTGTTGAACAGTCTCGGGCCTCTGATGTTGATAGTTCTCTCTTGAACACTGTGAGGGGTCGGCCAGTTATGTGTAGTGGAAGCGTGTTGAACAGTCTCGGGCCTCTGATGTTGATAGTTCTCTCTTGAACACTGTGAGGGGTCGGCCAGTTATGTGTAGTGGAAGCGTGTTGAACAGTCTCGGGCCTCTGATGTTGATAGTTCTCTCTTGAACACTGTGAGGGGTCGGCCAGTTATGTGTAGTGGAAGCGTGTTGAACAGTCTCGGGCCTCTGATGTTGATAGTTCTCTCTTGAACACTGTGAGGGGTCGGCCAGTTATGTGTAGTGGAAGCGTGTTGAACAGTCTCGGGCCTCTGATGTTGATAGTTCTCTCTTGAACACTGTGAGGGGTCGGCCAGTTATGTGTAGTGGAAGCGTGTTGAACAGTCTCGGGCCTCTGATGTTGATAGTTCTCTCTTGAACACTGTGAGGGGTCGGCCAGTTATGTGTAGTGGAAGCGTGTTGAACAGTCTCGGGCCTCTGATGTTGATAGTTCTCTCTTGAACACTGTGAGGGGTCGGCCAGTTATGTGTAGTGGAAGCGTGTTGAACAGTCTCGGGCCTCTGATGTTGATAGTTCTCTCTTGAACACTGTGAGGGGTCGGCCAGTTATGCCCCTTATGTGTAGTGGAAGCGTGTTGAACAGTCTCGGGCCTCTGATGTCGATAGTTCTCTCTTGAACACTGTGAGGGGTCGGCCAGTTATGTGTAGTGGAAGCGTGTTGAACAGTCTCGGGCCTCTGATGTCGATAGTTCTCTCTTGAACACTGTGAGGGGTCGGCCAGTTATGTGTAGTGGAAGCGTGTTGAACAGTCTCGGGCCTCTGATGTCGATAGTTCTCTCTTGAACACTGTGAGGGGTCGGCCAGTTATGTGTAGTGGAAGCGTGTTGAACAGTCTCGGGCCTCTGATGTTGATAGTTCTCTCTTGAACACTGTGAGGGGTCGGCCAGTTATGTGTAGTGGAAGCGTGTTGAACAGTCTCGGGCCTCTGATGTCGATAGTTCTCTCTTGAACACTGTGAGGGGTCGGCCAGTTATGTGTAGTGGAAGCGTGTTGAACAGTCTCGGGCCTCTGATGTTGATAGTTCTCTCTTGAACACTGTGAGGGGTCGGCCAGTTATGTCCCTTATGTGTAGTGGAAGCGTGTTGAACAGTCTCGGGCCTCTGATGTTGATAGTTCTCTCTTGAACACTGTGAGGGGTCGGCCAGTTATGTCCCTTATGTGTAGTGGAAGCGTGTTGAACAGTCTCGGGCCTCTGATGTTGATAGAGTTCTCTCTCAGAGTACCTGTTGCACCTCTGCTCTTCAACGGGGGTATTCTGCACATCCTGCCATGTCTTCTGGTCTCATGTGATGTTATTTTTGTGTGCAGGTTTGGGACCAGCACCTCTACTATTTTCCACGTGTAAATTATTATGTACCTCTCCCGCCTGCGCTCAAGAGAGTACAGATTTTGGCATTTTAGTCGTTCCCAATAGTTTAGATATTTTACTGGGTAGGTTCTATCAGTAAAGGATCTCTGCACACTCTCCAGGTCAGCAATTTCTCCAGCCTTGAAATAAGAAATTACTGACCTGGAGAACGTGCAAAGATCTCTTATTGTCCCCGAATCACTTAATAAAACATGTAAATGGTTGGGACTGCTTAAAATGTTTCATTATGTATTCTTTAAGAACGCAGGTTGGAGAGATACAAAATAATTGACACTTGGGAAATATCTGAGACACTGGTGCCAAGACTTACCATGAGCTAAGGATGAGGGGAAACTGATCCTGCTAACAGGAGTGAGAAGTCATCTACTCATTATAAGATGCCTATAATAGCCATCTTAAGTTTGCCTACTATATAGGAATGCATCCACATAGCCTCTCACTGGATAGCTGGGTCAAGGTGGCAGGCGTTAGACTAACTTCTCTATAGACAGTTTGGACGGTGGTAGAAGCCACAATAAACTGCTAGAGTTAAACAATGGCGGGTGTTTGGGTATGAGGGTGCGTGTAACGTAGCCCCTTCCTGTAGGTCCCTCGCGACAGGCTGCTCATGCCAGGGAATTAGGACAGTGGGTGGTAAGCCTTGGTGAGGGGAGTTGGGGGGGTTGAGGGGGCATGTGTGCTGGGGGTGGGAGCACTGTGGGGAGTCTAGTGGGAGCAGTGTGGGGCTATATAGGGGGGTGGATTACCAAGAGATACAGTGGCAGTGAGTTTGTTTACCTTCCCACCCGCTGCCCACCACGTACTGTGTCTTATATTAATCCTGCCACTTGCACTCTTAAGTGCAAGTGCCAGGCACTTCTTCATACGAGTCTCCTTTCATTCATGAAATGTTCCGAAGTAAACCACGAAGTTCCTAGATGGAGTACACCAAGTGGAGACCAGAGAGAATGGGTGTAGCTGCCAGCACCAGCAAAGCCAGATATTGCTTTTGTAATATTCAGAATATTTATCTTCTCCTGGGCTAGACACGTCAGGTGCTTGGCATCAGGGGTGCCATAGGCACAGTTAGAGAACACTGTATAAACATCAGAGGTCCACGGTTGTTCAACATCCTCCCAGCGAGCATAATATTGCCGGAACAGCCGTGGACATCTTCAAAAGAAAACTTGATAGTTTTCTTCAATGAGTGCCGGACCAACCGGGCTGTGGTGGGTATGTGGGCTTGCGGGCCGCTCCAAGCAACAGCCTGGTGGACCAAACTCTCACAAGCCAAGCCTGGCCTCGGGCCGGGCTTGGGCAGTAGAACAACTCCCAGAACCCCATCAACCAGGTACGATCCAGGGACAAGGTAGTATGGGTGTGCACAATAAAGGAGCCGCCTCTTGCCGCAACACTAACAAACCTGGCCGTGCTCCCTACCTCAGAGGGCGAGCAATGGCGTCTGACACACTGGTGACCAGAGCCAGTCACGACGCCTGGTTATACGGGCCTTACATCCTTCCAACCAACCCCAGACAACCTCAAAGTAAGGTTAGGTAAACTGAAGGTGAACCGACAGTTGGGCAGAAAGGAAGAGATGTGAGAAAATCAGGAAAACCAAAACTGCTCAAGTCCTTGAGAGATATATATCTCTGATAAACAGGATAAGAGGACGTCATATCCTGTCTGCCACAGTGGGAACTAATTTTTTTATTTATGTACACAAGAGTTGTTACATTCTTATACAGCCACTAGCACGCGTAGCGTTTCGGGCAAGTTCTTAATCCTAATTTCCCCCAGAATACGTCCCGCCAAATTATTTAACATCCAGGTATCCATTTCACTGCTGGGTGAACAGAGACTATAGCTAAGGATTGGCGCCCAGTAGATCCTCCCCGGCCAGGATACGAACCCAGGCAAAAGCGCTCTCGAAATGCTAGTCGAGTGTGTTACCGCTTCGCCACTGGGACTGTTGTATTGTTGTCTGTCACAGTGGGTACCATGTACTCTGTCACAGTGGGTACCATGTACTCTGTCACAGTGGGTACCATGTACTGTTCTCTGCCACACAGACGGCACTATAAAGGAATGAAAAAAAATAATAGAAATACTTAAGCTGTCACGACTTTCCCAACAAAGAAGGAATAATTTAAATAGGAAGATTGAAGAAATGAGCAGAAACTGAAACACTGATATCAGATTGAAGAAAGGCAACTAGAACAGAAAGCAATTCAAGAAATAAAGAAAAACCCAAAATATTTCTTCACATATGCGAAATCAAAAGCAAAAACCATTGCCAGTATTGGACCTATTCATACTAGTGAAGGTTCATACACTGAGGATGACAAAGAAATAAGTGAAATCCTAAAAAAAAAACAGTATGAGGACATGTTTAGCATTCCAATAAACAACATGAAAGTGTAAAATCCGGACAGCTTCTTTATGCGTGATATTCAAACCCCTGTAAATATAACTGATATCAACACGAACGTGGCAGATTTTGAAAGAGAAATTGAAAACATGCCCATGCACTCAGCCCCGGGTCCAGACTCATGGAATTCAATATTTATAAAGAAATGCAAAGTGCCGGTAGCACAGGCACTCAGTATAGTGTGGAGGAAGAGCTTGGACACGGGGGAGATACCAGATGCGCTTAAAGCAGCAGACATAGTCCCTCTACACAAGGACAGTCCCTCTACACAAGGACAGTCCCTCTAGACAAGGACAGTCCCTCTAGACAAGGACAGTCCCTCTACACAAGGACAGTCCCTCTACACAAGGACAGTCCCTCTACACAAGGACAGTCCCTCTAGACAAGGACAGTCCCTCTACACAAGGACAGTCCCTCTACACAAGGACAGTCCCTCTACACAAGGACAGTCCCTCTACACAAGGACAGTCCCTCTAGACAAGGACAGTCCCTCTAGACAAGGACAGTCCCTCTACACAAGGACAGTCCCTCTACACAAGGACAGTCCCTCTACACAAGGACAGTCCCTCTACACAAGGACAGTCCCTCTACACAAGGACAGTCCCTCTACACAAGGACAGTCCCTCTACACAAGGACAGTCCCTCTACACAAGGACAGTCCCTCTACACAAGGACAGTCCCTCTACACAAGGACAGTCCCTCTACACAAGGACAGTCCCTCTACACAAGGGAGGGAGCAAACCATTGGTAAAGAATTATAGACCAGTTGCACTAACGTCCCACATAATAAAAGTATTTGAGAGAGTGATCGGGAGTCAGGTCACTAGTTTCATGGAGAATTTTTTTTGTTCGCAGATTTGGATTTTTTTAACTGGCGGATTTGGATTTTTTTGTTGATGGATTTAGTTTTTTTTTGTGTTTTTAGCAGCCCAGCAAGACTGGTATTTAGCGCGTGTCACTGTCCTGGCAGTGACTGTCCTGGCAGTGACTGCCCTGGCAGTGACTGTCCTGGCAGTGACTGTCCTGGCAGTGACTGTCCTGGCAGTGACTGCCATACCACCGTGACATACTGACAGGCACGAAGATACGGCCCAGTGGACAACGCTTAGTTCCAGAATCTGGGTTCGATTCCCGGGCGAGACAAAAACTAATGCTCAGTTGAACAGACCATACACTAGAATGTGAAGGGACGACGACGTTTCGATCCGTCCTGGATCATTCTCAAGTAACAATCGACTTGAGAATGGTCCAGGACGGACCGAAACGTCGTCGTCCCTTCACCTTCTAGTGTGTGGTCTGGTCAACATAATTTAGCCACGTTATTGTGACTTATCGCCTGCATATTTGATACCTTTATCGTTTTATTTTCAGAGAGAGAGAGCTTTGAGACGGTCCCAGTAATTTAGATGTTTTATCGTTTCTATGCATGTCGTTTTCACCGTTTCATCTCACTAAATAGATTAATGATGTGATTGATTGACGCATGTCGTGCTTAATGATTGTATAACATCAGGACACGCTTGTGGTGGAGCTGTGGGAGTTTACAACCAGTGGTGGAGTATGGACGGGTTTACAACAAGTGGTAGGGCTCTGTGGGTTTGCAGCCAGTGGGCGGGTGCTGGCGGGTTTACAACCAGTGGTGGTGGTGGTGGAGGCGAAGTGACTAACACATTAACATCAATCTAGCCTCTTAAGCCCCGACTAAACTAACCACCAGTGTTTCCCCTCGACACTCATCAGCAAGATGATGGGCTCGGGGGAGTAGCAGAACTCCCAGAACCCCATCAACCAGGTATCAAGCTACCACGATGACAGTTCTCATATGAAGTGATGCTTTTCTCCTCAGAAAAGGTACCTTACCTTGAGGTTACCTTGAGGTGCTTCCGGGGCTTAGCGTCCCCGGGCCCGGTCGTCGACCAGGCCTCCTGGTTGCTGGATTGATCAACCAGGCTGTTGGACGCGGCTGCTCGCAGCCTGACGTATGAGTCACAGCCTGGTTGGTCAGGTATCCTTTGGAGGTGCTTATCCAGTTCTCTCTTGAACACTGTGAGGGGTGCTACATGATATTTTCAGTTGAACACTTCACTTACTGAAAATATCCGGAGGAAAATCAGCAGCCCTCTTGATACGACTGACAATACACCTCGTTGTCCAATGTGTAGAACAAGAGAACAAATATCTAGGAGTGTGGGTTCACAAGAAAAGCTTCGATAGCAATACATGAAGAACAGGAACAAGGAGAACATAGGAAAGTTGTTTAACATTGTTTTTACACTAACATAACACATCAGGACACCAACAAGGTCACAAACACTAGCCCCCCCCAGCCAATGTACTGACACCCCAACATAACACATACGCAAACAAACAACACATACAAAAATGTCAACCCATGGTGGACAGGCCACCGAACTTTCAAACCTCCTCTCTCTCTACACCCGCATCCTCTTCCTGAATTTCATCTCCCCATCCCTCTACCTCCCCCATCCTTTCCATTCCCTATGGACATCAAAGCAAAGCAAAACACATCTCACACATGTATGAAAGAGTGTTAAGTAGTAAGAACACAATAAATGACATGACAGTGTTCCCATCACCCTGAAGCACATGGGTGTAGAACAGAGCGCTCCTGCCTCTTACAATTACCAGATACTACTGGTCGGCCAGGGAGCCGGTCGGCCGAGCGGACAGCACGCTGGACTTGTGATCCTGTGGTCCTGGGTTCGATCCCAGGCGCCGGCGAGAAACAATGGGCAGAGTTTCTTTCACCCTATGCCCCTGTTACCTAGCAGTAAAATAGGTACCTGGGTGTTAGTCAGCTGTCACGGGCTGCTTCCTGGGGGTGGAGGCCTGGTCGAGGACCGGGCCGCGGGGACACTAAAAGCCCCGAAATCATCTCAAGATAACCTCAAGATATACTACGATACGGCCTTATAGATGCCATGGGACGATAAGCAAAACGCTGATGTTATATACACAGATTTCTCGAAAGGTTTCGACAAGTGCATGACCAAGATGTTATTGCACATAGAATGTGCACGAAATAAACTTCTGGCAACATATGAAGATGGATCTTCCATTACCTATAGTGTGATACAGTAAAAAAGCAATTTAAGGGAGCTAGGAGTAATCATGTCAGATGACCTTAACTTCACAGAACAACATAAAGGAGCTGTCACTATGAACCTTCCAAACAAGATATGCCATACCAGTGATGATACTTTTTAAGACACTAGTTCTCTCTAGGATGGAACATTGTTGCACTCTAACAGCCCCATTCAGAGCCAGACAATTGCTGACCTAGAGAGCGTGCAAAAATCCTTTACCGCTAGAATCCGCTCTATAAGTCATCTTAATTATTGGTCCGATTAGAAGTTCTAAATCTGTATTCTCTAAAGCGCAGGCTGGAGAGATGCATTATAATCTACACGTGGAAGATAGTAGAGGGGCTGGTCTCAAACCTGCACACAGAAATAACATCACATGAGACCAGAAGGCATGGCAGGATGTGCAGAATACCCCCATTGAAGAGCAGAGGTGCAACAGGTACTCAGAGAGAACTCTTATCAACATCAGAGGCCCGAGACTGTTCAACACGTTTCCACTACACATAAGGGACATAACTGGCCGACCCCTCACAGTGTTCAAGAGAGAACTATCAACATCAGAGGCCCGAGACTGTTCAACACGCTTCCACTACACATAAGGGGCATAACTGGCCGACCCCTCACAGTGTTCAAGAGAGAACTCGATAAACACCTCCAAAGGATACCTGATCAACCAGGCTGTGACTCATACGTCAGACTGCTAGCAGCTGTATCTAACAGCCTGGTTGACCAGACCACCAACCAGGAGGACTAATCCATGACTGGGCCGCGAGAACATTGATCCCCGCAATCTACAAGAGGAAGGTTGGTGACAAACTTGATAGTGTTCTGTGACAAGGTCAACACATACAATCATAAATAGAAGACCGAGTCGACTGCAGTTTCACCAATTATCAAAAGGCATTTGATGCTGTTCTTCAGGAGAAGATGGTGTCCATGATAAGAGATCAGCTGAATAACTGAGAAAAAACTAAATTGTGTATAAAAAGAAGAATACCTAACAGAGAGAAAACAAAAGTCTTAGAGAAGTTGTGTCGAGCTGGAGAGAGATAAGTGGGTTTCTCAAGGCTCGTTCCTGGGACTATTATCACTCCCAATTCATGTGAATGACATACCCGAGAAACGAGCTCAAACTAAGCAATATTTACAGATGACGCAAAACTGTTGAGAAATGTAAAACCACGGACAAAAACTGACAGGACGACCTCGATAACTCCAAGACAAATGACTGCTAAGTTTAACCCCAACATGTGCATGGTAATGATTGGGAAGGGAGAGAGGGTACTCTAAGAAAGCTCCACCATTAGGGGGAAGCACCGCAAATAGAGGAATGTGTGTGAGTAAAGTCTTGGGCCGGAATATAATTCTAACGCAAATACCGAGGGGCCCATATCAGTAGGGTAACATTAGTAGCATATGGGAACTGCAATTACAAACCTAAATGAGAATTCTTTCGAGATATTCTACACAGCCTGTGTGAGGCCTAGAATACACAGCTCCTGCATAAAATCCGCTCCACGTGAAGAACGAAACTGAACTTGACAACGTGTCAAGGTTTGCAGCAAGTTTAATGCCTAAATTACGAGACCTAGGCAGCAAAAACAGGTTAAAGGAGCCCATTCACACAACCCTAGGTGAGAGAAAGATTATACGGGGGGGGGGGGACATGATCACTATATACAGTGTACTTTTCTGTCTCCACATTTATTGCTACTAATACATCGTTCCTCTGACATTTTATCATCTGTAATTATCATTGCCGCTGCCATTGCCTCTGTTGACTCTCTGAGTCACGTACGTGTAATGCATTGTTTTTGTTAGGAGGTAATGTGGTGGTTTGTGGCTCGTGTGAAATGTTGGTGTGGTGGTGCTAGAGTCACCAGTCCTCCCCCGTGTTGCGAGCAGTGCCATCATGACACTTGTCTCATCACGCCCATCTTCCACTTGAAGTAAATGTTGTTGGACACACTCTAGTTACAGCGCTCTCACAAGATATTCCCCCAACACCAAACATCCACCACCATGTCGTTACCAAGAGTGTGCCTGGAGTGGGTTCTGAGGTTTCTTCGACTCTCGAAGCCTGGTCTGGGGCCAGGCTGTTGCTTGATGCGGTCCGAAGGCCCACATACTCACCACAGTCCAGCACTTTCCGAATCTCTCCCAAGTGCGTGATTCTGGCCGACAAAAATACAGAGATGCTATGTTATTAAGTGATACTTCAAACTATAATTAGTGCTCATGAATCATTAGCCACAAAATATTCATGTATTCTTTAATCACTTTGGTGTGTAATTTATATACTGTTGCCCAAGCCATGAATAGTTGAAGTTAAGATGGCATTCTTGTGAATGTCGTGAGACTGGTATTAAGGATATTCTTTGGAGACGTTTATCAAGATGTCACTTGAACATCAGGAGAGGTCGGATAGTTATGCCTCGTATATATATGCCTTGGAGCCATAGTGTTGATAGAATTCTTTCTCAGTATACCTATTGTACGTCTGCTAGTCAACAATATTGCACTTCCTGCCGTGCCTCCTGGTCTCTTAAGGAGTCATTTGTGTGTGTAGATTTGGAACCAATTCCTCTAATAGTTCCAAGTGTATATTATGAATTTCTCCCGCCTGTGCTCTACCTTGAGTTTATCTTGAGATGATTTCGAGGCTTTAGTGTCCCCGCGGCCCGGTCCTCAACCAGGCCTCCACCCCCAGGAAGCAGCCCATGACAGCTGACTAACACCCAGGTACCTATTTTACTGCTAGGTAACAAGGGCATAGGGTGAAAGAAATTCTGACCATTGTTTCTTTCCGACGCCCGGGATCGAACCCGGGGCCACAGGATCACGAGACTGGTGTGCTGTCCGCTCGGCCGACCGGCTCCCTACAGAATACATGTTTAGATATTTTAATCATTCTCAATAATTTAGATTATTTATTGAGTGGATTCTAGCATTAAAGGATCTTTGCAGGCTCTCCATGTCAGCAACTTCTCTAGCTTTAAAAATGGGACTGCTAGAGTGCAATAACATTCCACCCTAGAGAGCACTAGTGCCTTTGAAAGTATCATTGGTCTGGCATCTCTTTTTTTGAAAGGTTCTTGTTATCCAACCTGTCATTTTTCTTGCAGTTGTGACAGCTACTTTATTGTGTTCTTTAAAAGATAAGGTTGGTATAACTCCACCTCCTCCCACCCCAAAATTCCTCCAGCTCGCCCCCCTAATCATGGGTTCCACAAAGCACACATTGCCATGGTTGGGCAAGTATCCGCAAGAACAAAGTGTTTGGGCAGCTGGCGTCAAGCAAATAATTGGGTGGAAGAGTGTGTGGGTCACGCAGGGGCGGGAGTGGCGGCCTCGGTGCTACAATCCGCTGTTCACACTCCCCCTCACTTGTTCTCTCTACTTTTCCCGCGCTTTTTAGGAGCGTTCTGCTTTGTTGTACGAAAGGTTTAAACTTTCCGTCTCTCTCATCAACCTCCTCTTTGAGTGGTACGAACTGCTCTGTACGTGTCTGTACGTTTCCGAGCGATGAATTCCAGCATCTCATTTGCTGTCAACCACTTGGGCTGGACGGTAGAGCGACGGTCTCGCTTCATGTAGGTCCCCGTTCATGAAGCATCCAACGGTACCAGTGGTACAACAACCACTTGTGGACGGTCGTTCAATCCCCGACCGTCCACAAGTGGTTGGGTACCATTCCTTCGCTCCCCCCGTCCCATCCCTAATCCTTATCTTAATCCCTTCCCAGTGCTATATAGTCGTACTGGCTAGGCGCTTCCTCCCCATAGCTCCTTCCCTCCCTCCCCTTCCAGTTCTACCATTGGATTTCATTCAGAAAGTCCCCAAGTTCACTATAGTCCCCACGTCTGTCATCTCTCATTTTCCTCAACTTTTTTTTTCAGCCACTAGCCCTCTCCTTCATCTGCACTGTGTACTCAAGCAGGATAATGGTGGTGTTTTGAGACGTCAACAGGTCTAGTGTTTTCCTCCTAGTCTTGTTGCTTCAAGAAGTGCTTGTCCACTGTCTCTACCAATTTTGTTGTCCATGTCTCATCACCTTATTTACCCGCTTTATTTTCCCCCGGTGGTTAAAATCCGCTAGGAATATCATTTTAGCGCTCACACCCTTGCCTCTGTGGGTTGCTTTTTCCATCACCTTTAGGCAAGATTTGGTGCATTTGTCACATTTGTCTTCTGGGCCTTTTGTTGTTTGGTTGGGGATTATAAATCACCTCTGTCACTGTCTTCAGGTCTTCCACTGTTGGTATTCCTAGTGTGTACTCTTCAACCCGTTCTCGCACTTTCGTACAATCAATATTGACTTATTAAATACGTGCATATGTGACATACTAAACATACTAGTTTACCTTGAAAAGCTTCATAGAAAACACCGACCTTACCTAACCTTCTTAGTATGTTAAGATAAACATCTTATTGCTTCGTAATTACAATTATTACTTAACCTATACCTATAATAGGTTTCCTTTCCATAATTGTGATGTGTGCCTGTCTTCCTGTCACTTTTCCTGTAACTCAATCCCTTTATTTGAAGTTCCATCTGCATTTGTGTACATAGAGTTTATGCTGCTCATCACTACTGGCCTGCTTTTGTTTTCCCAGAGTAGTAGTAGTTCCTATTGTGGAGGGTAGTGGCGGTGGTGGTGTGGAGGGCGGCAGTCTCTGAATGTGAATATATGATGATGACTGAGCCAGACGCTGTCGTGGGTGCCATAGTGCCTAGTGTGGGTGCCTAGTGCGTGGTTTGGGTATGACGGCATGAGTGCCACAGTGCCTGGTGTGAGTGCCGGCTGTGAGTGCCGGGTGTGGGGGTATGAAACTTGTTGAAGTTCCCTTTTCAACACCAAGAGTGGTCGGTCAGTTTTGCCCCTTTATGTATAGCGGGAGAGTGCTTTAAAGTTCTCGGGTCAGATTCACGAAGCAGTTACACAAGCACTTACAAACCTGCACATCTTTTCTCAATCCTTGGTGGCTTTGTTTACAATTATTAAACAGTTAATGAGCTCCGAAGCACCAGGAGGCTGTTTATAACAACAAAAACAGTTGACTGGCAAGTTTTCATGCTTGTAAACTGTTTAATAAATGTAACCAAAGGCGTCAAAGATTGAGGAAAGATATACACGTCCGTAAGTACTTGCGTAACTGCTTCGTGAATCTGGCCCCTGGGCACAAGAAGTCCATAGAGTCCTCTTTCAACGTACCTCTTGTACCTTAGCTTTTTAACGGGGATATTTCGCGCTTCCTGCCATGTCTCCTGGTCTCATGTGGAGTTATTTCCATGTGCAGATTTCGAACCAGTCGCTATAATAACTTCCAAGTGGAAATTATTATGTATCTCTCTCGCCTGTATTCTAGAGAATACAGTTTTGAGAGATTTGAATCAGTCTTAGTAATTCAGATGTGCTTTATTGAGCCGAGCGGACAGCACGCTGGACTTGTGATCCTGTGGTCCCGGGTACTATCCCAGGCGCCGGCGAGAAACAATGGGCAGAGTTTCTTTCACCCTATGCCCCTGTTACCTAGCAGTAAAATAGGTACCTGGGTGTTAGTCAGCTGTGACGGGCTGCTTCCTGGGGGTGGAGGCCTGGTCGAGGACCGGGTCGCGGGGACACTGAAGCCCCGAAATCATCTCAAGATAACCTCAAGATATTGAGTGGGTTCGGAGACTAAAAGATCTCCGCACGTTCTCCAAAACTGCAGCTTTGAATGGGGTAGTTAGTGTGCAATAATAGTCTGTCCTTGAAAGGACTAGTGTCTTAAAATATACCATTGATGTGGCATCTCTTGTATGACTGGTTCTTGTTATCCAACCTGTCATTATTCTTGCAGTTGTGACGGCTACTTTATTGTGTTCTTTAAAAGGTCTTCTGACATTACAGTAGAGGTGAGTGACTAGCAACAGTAGAGGTACTACCAGCAACAGTAGAGGTACTACCAGCAACAGTAGAGGTGTGTGACCAGCAACAGTAGAAGTGCTACTAGCAACAGTAGAGGTGTGTCTCGGTAGAAACATGCTCCCCAACACCATGTCGAAGATGCATCAAGGTGCATACCTGGAGCATACCTGGAGAGGGTTTCAGGAGTTATTCTACTCCCCGAGCCCGGCCCGGAGCCAAGCTCGACTTGTGATAACTTGGTCCAACAGGCTGTTGCTTGGAGCGACCCGCTAGGCTCACGTATCCACCACAACCTGATTGGTCCGGCACTTCTTACAAGAACATGTCTAAGTGCCTCTTGAATACATTCACCTTTGTTGATCGCAAGGTGTATCTTGGGAGTGTATTTATAATGAATGGGTGTAGTGTTGTGTGCTAATGGTGAATAATGGTGAGGGGGGGTAATGATGGTGAGGGGGGGGTGAGGGGGGGGGGCATGACGGAGCAAGCGCCAAGAGGGTATTCCTTCAGTGAGGAACTTCTTGCTTTTGTTGTTTTAAAGATTCAGCAACTCGGAACAAAACGTCCAAGTAGCACGGGCTATGGTGAGCCCGTAGTGGACTTACCTGGCACAGGAGCTGGGCAAGTAGCACGGGCTATGGTGAGCCCGTAGTGGACTTACCTGGCACAGGAGCGGGGCAAGTAGCACGGGCTATGGTGAGCCCGTAGTGGACTTACCTGGCACAGGAGCGGGACAAGTAGCACGGGCTATGGTGAGCCCGTAGTGGACTTACCTGGCACAGGAGCGGGGCAAGTAGCACGGGCTATGGTGAGCCCGTAGTGGACTTACCTGGCACAGGAGCGGGGCAAGTAGCACGGGCTATGGTGAGCCCGTAGTGGACTTACCTGGCACAGGAGCGGGGCAAGTAGCACGGGCTATGGTGAGCCCGTAGTGGACTTACCTGGCACAGGAGCAGGGCAAGTAGCACGGGCTATGGTGAGCCCGTAGTGGACTTACTTGACACTGGAGCGGGGCAAGTAGCACGAGCTATGGTGAGCCCGTAGTGGACTTACCTGGCACAGGAGCGGGACAAGTAGCACGGGCTATGGTGAGCCCGTAGTGGACTTACTTGACACTGGAGCGGGGCAAGTAGCACGAGCTATGGTGAGCCCGTAGTGGACTTACCTGGCACAGGAGCGGGGCAAGTAGCACGGGCTATGGTGAGCCCGTAGTGGACTTACCTGGCACAGGAGCGGGGCAAGTAGCACGGGCTATGGTGAGCCCGTAGTGGACTTACCTGGCACAGGAGCGGTGCAAGTAGCACGGGCTATGGTGAGCCCGTAGTGGACTTACCTGGCACAGGAGCGGTGCAAGTAGCACGGGCTATGGTGAGCCCGTAGTGGACTTACTTGACACAGGAGCGGTGCAAGTAGCACGGGCTATGGTGAGCCCGTAGTGGACTTACTTGACACTGGAGCGGGGCAAGTAGCACGGGCTATGGTGAGCCCGTAGTGGACTTACTTGACACAGGAGCGGTGCTGACTCGTGTGTGACAGTGACGTTCCGTGCTCCTTAAGTATAGCTCACGCTACTGACCAGTTGATTATCCGTTATGGCAGTAAATGAACAAATCCACAAGGGCCGTGACGAGGATTCGAACCTGCGTCCAGGAGCATCCCAGACACTGCCTTAATCGACGTAGCGTTATGGCAGTAGTTTGATGTGATAGTGGTTCGCCAGTGAGGTGATTAAAGCTGCCAGCCGTATATATATATACGGTCCGTATGGTTGCAAGTCGATTTACGGGCTATTCATGCCCGTGCCACCTCTTGGGTGGCTTAATCTTTATCAATCAATCAATCAATCGGTTGCAAGTCCAACGGGAGACATCTGTCACGCAGGGTGCAGTCGCACCTCCACAGATCTCCAGTATCAGCTATTGATACTGGTAATGGCTCAAAAGGGCCATCACTTACGGCTTTTGGGTGGCTTAATCTTCATCAATCAATCAATTGCAAGTCAATCCTGGCCTCGGGCCGGGCTTGGGGAGGAGGAGGAGGACTCCTAGGACCCCATCCAGGTACAATCCAGGTACTGTGTAAGCGTCAAGTGACGGGTATGGTGAGGCAGCCCTCACAGGGGCTGGGTAGCCAGCACTTGAGGGCGGGAGGTGATGATCCGGTAGTGTTTAAGTAGCAGCGTGGGGGGGGGGGGGGTGATGCCCAGCTGGGCACTGTGACGTCAGCTGGGGAGGTATGTGGGCACCAAGCGGCTCTGTTTACACCACCTACTGACGCCCCCCGTGACTGACGCCCCCCGCCGCCCCCTACACCTGACCCTCCACCACATGTATTCATAGACCTGGACTGCCGGCTTATGCAACCTCCTCCCCTCCCCTTCCCCCCACAAGGTAAGGTAAGGTAGCCTCGCTGTACCTAGCCTTACCCACCACCACCACGCATCTCCCCTTTGAGTGGGATCTATTCAACCAGGCTCGGGTGCAATCCAGGTACAAAAAATTGGTGTGGTGGAGGTAGACCCACGTCCAGCCTCAACGGTACAGCCCAACAGGTTCGAGAACCTGTAAACCACTTAGTTTACACGATCTAGTGCCCATTCTGCCACCTTCCTCAGTGGAGGAAGTTCTGACACCTCACACCATCTGCTTCACGCCAGGTGGAACTTACAGCCGGTTCACTACCTTAATTACCTACATTATGTAATTGTGCCAGACACGACGAGGGAAGTGCCATGTTGGCACTACCGGTGGCTTGTTGACTCACCAGCGGCACTGTGCCTGTGTAAAGCCTCGCCACTCGATCTATCAACAGTGTTACTGAAACCTCGTGAGGTGACCTCATATTTCTTGAGAACCCCATGAACAGCATTTCCCCATTTTCTGTGTTTGAATAATAACGTCATTTTCGTAGTGCAAGACGAGCGTGTAATTCTGAGAATCTGTGTAAGATGCTTAACGAATGTCGTGACATTAGCTAAAGTAAGAACTAAAAAGTTCCCTGAATTAAAAGTTCCAAGTAGCACGGGCTATGGTGAGCCCGTGATGGACTTACCTTTTAGATTGCTCACTCAATCATTGCTCACACATGAGGGCAAGGAGACCAGTGTATGAGAACGGATTAAAGGAACGGTGCCCAACCTTATGGGACCATCGGGGATCGAACACTCCCCGACACTGCAGGAAGTGAAGCAGTCACTCTGCCGACCACACCAAGTGGTTGGTTCTTGGTGAGCATTATGGCGACCTTCACACACTTTGTGGTCAGATAAATCTCGTGTTGTGGGCTGGTAGACCTCACATTAAAGGTAACCTAGTTTGTTCACGCACGCATACACACACGTACGCACGCATTCACACACACACGTACGCACGCATTCACACACACACACACACACACACACACACACGCGTGCGCGCACGCACGCACACGCAACTTGGAGGCTGACTCCATACACAGTTTCAAATGTAGATATGATAGAGCCCAGTAGGCTCAGGAATCTGTACACCAGTTGATTGACGGTCGAGAGGCGGGACCAAAGAGCCAGAGCTCAACCCCCGCAAACACAAATAGGTGAGTACAAATAGGTGAATACACACACTTTTTCAGTGTCTCAGTAGTTAACGGATAGAATACATTAGGCAGTGATGTGGTGGAGGCTGACTCCATACACAGTTTCAAATGTAGATATGATAGAGTCCAATAGGCTCAGGAATCTGTACACCAGTTGATTGACAGTTGAGAGGCGGGACCAAAGAGCCAGAGCTCAACCCCCACAAGCACACCTATGTGAGTACACATTGTATGCTTACCTATTTCCACCTGTAGGATCAGTGTTCAGCTCTTTGGTCCCACCTTTCCAGCTGACGATTGTTCAATGCAGCGGCTCCCAATCTACATAACTATCATTCCTAATATTTAAATGATGTATAGGAATGCATTCCCTTTCTATGCAAGTCCTCCATGATCTTGGTCTGTTGTTATTCTTGTCGTTATGTTCATGAAGAACCAACCATTTAGACTAGTTGGTAGTGTGACCGCTTTGAATAACTTGTGTATAACAAAATAGTTACGCGTGCCACGTTTGGCACGTGTGCCATTGGTTCCCCGCCGACGTTCCTTGTCCTCGTGTCATTTCCAAGTGCTATATAATCATACTTCAGTGGAGGGAAGGAGGCAGGGAAGTGTTTTGAGGGAGAGAAGGAGAGAGGGAGGTTATCTTGAGATGATTTCGGGGCTTTAGTGTCCCCGCGGCCCGATCCTCGACCAGGCCTCCACCCCCAGGAAGCAGCCCGTGACAGCTGACTAACACCCACGTACCTATTTTACTGCTAGGTAACAAGGGCATAGGGTGAAAGAAACTCTGCCCGTTGTTTCTCGCCGGCGCCTGGGATCGAACCCAGGACCACAGGATCACAAGTCCAGCGTGCTGCCCGCTCGGCTGACCGGCTCCCCGGGAGGGAGAGAGGGAGGGTAGGAGAGAGGCGCCACAGGTGGTGATGCATACTTGCTAAATTGTTGTCTATTGGTGGTGATTGTGTGCGCAGTGCCCCCCCCCCCTTCCCCCGTGCCTCTCTTGGCCTCTGTCCTTCAGAGGACAACTGTAAACTTCGACCCTGAGGTATACCTCAAGTATACGTGGAGAATACCCTAAGGTATACCTTAAGTGTTACAGACTGTACTGGAAATATTAATTAAATACTCATTATTCCTACACCTGCCTCGTCAATTCCCCCTCCCCCCCCTTACAAGCTGTTTATGAATTAAAAGGAATAAAAGAGAAGAGAGAAGAAACAGGGGACACATGATTACCACATACAAATTACTCTGGAGAACAGACAGGACAGTTGTAACATCACCTAACCTGATACCACTACACCCGGAGTGGTGTCAGATTAACCGGAGCATGAGGTGCAAGGACTAGTCCCTTGGGGTCGGGGTCGCGCTTGAACTTTGAACCTTAACCTGACTTCACATAATAATTAGAAATAATTTGTTCAGTGTCGGGATAATGAACAGGTGGAATGTGGCAAGAACCGAAGTGTTGGGAGCAGACTCTATACACAGCTTAACATGTAAGTTATGTATGGAGTGACTTAGTCTTCAGCCACTTGATTAAGTGTTGACAGGCAGGACCCAAGGGCTGTAGCTCAGCCTACTTTGAGGTTATCTTGAGATGGTTGTGGGGATCAGTGTTCCCACGACCAGGTCTCTGACCAGGGGATCTGGTTTGTGGTCTGGTCACCCAGACTGTTAGATGCTCCTGCTCGGAATCTGACATAACAATCACAGCCTAGTTGATCAGACATCATTTGGAGGTGCTTCTCAAGTTCTCTTTTGAACACAATGAGATGTCGGCGAGTTATGCCTAGTTGCCCACATCACACATGATAAAAGTTTTTGAAAGAATGATTAGGAATCAAATTTCCAGTTTATGGAACATAATGAACTTTACAACCCCGGACAACGTGGATTTAGAGCGAGAAGATCCTGTCATTTACCCAACCACTATGACAATCACAGAAGCCTTAGAGGAAAAGCAAAATCCAGATGTTGTATACACCGATTTTGTAAAGGCATTCGACAAATGTGACTATGGATTGATAGCCCATAAAATGATCGATAGGAATAACGGGAAAGTGGGGCATTGGATTTCAACTTTCTGTCAACCAGAATGCAGAGAGTGACGGTAAATCAAGTAAGATCGAGCCTAAGTGCAGTGGAAAGCTTAGCACTCCAGGGCACAGTCCTTGCACCACTGCTATTTCTCATTCTTATCTCTGATATAGACAAAAATACTAGTCACAATATTATAGAGTTATCGGTTGATGTGGTAGCTTTCTTGATAGTGGGAAGGAATGCCGCACAAAACAGGTGTGGCTTTCTCTTCTTTATTATAAAATATATAAATATCTACTGGCCACGAGCTAGCCAGCGAGAGGGTGAATGATGTGTACAGCCCTGCTGCTGTTGATGGTCTGGTCATGAACGTGTTTTCGCACTGCGGGTTGCTAACATCTGCAAGTTCGCTGATGCTGCTGTTGACTGAGATCAGATCCACTGATGAGTTGCACTCGATGAGTGAGCTCAACAACCATACGTCCAACACCGCATGGCACTCTATCATCGGCGTCCTCGACAATCTGCTTGACGAACTTCTTGGTTGTGTACCTAAGTAATATTTAAGTACAATTTATCTATAGTAGCCTCAAACAAGCTTTGAGATGTCCAACACCGTGTAGGCTACCTCGTGAATCCCATCTAGAATCTGTCAAAGCTGATTTCAGTGCACTTCACTGATTTCAGTTCAGTTTCAGTAGCTTATCTAGTCGTCTGCTGAAAAAAATAACACAGGGTACTTAACAAGAGCTGAAAAGCTGCTGGTGCTGCAGTCAATTCAACGTGGTAGGGATGATCAGGTCGTCACAGGGGCATGGGGCTGGACATGCTAGTACATGTGGTACACACTAATACACTGTAGTGTCACTGATGTCACTCACAACAGTGTCTGTTACTGATGTCACTAGTGAGGTCTCACACGGTGAGTTGCTGGCTGCTGTTCTGTAGCTGCTGTGCTGTAGATGCTGTGCTATAGATGTGATCCCACCGCTGCCACCAGTATTATAGGGTTATCGGTGGTTGTTGTAGCTTTCTTGATAGTGGGAAGGAATACCGTACAAAACAGGTGTGGCTTTCTCTTCTTTGTTATAAAATATATAAAATATCTGCTGGCCACGAGCTAGCCAGCGAGAGGGTGGATGATGTGTACAGCCCTGCTGCTGTTGATGGTCTGGTCATGAACGTGTTTTCGCACTGCGGGTTGCTAACATCTGCAAGTTCGCTGATGCTGCTGTTGACTGACATCGGATCTGCTGCCGAGTTGCAGTCAATAAGTGAGCTCAACACACATGCATCCAACAGCTTCGTGTCATCCTTTGCAGATGATATAAAAATCAGCATGAAAATGGCCACTGTAGAAGACACTGAAAAACTACAGGCAGATATAAACAATGTATTTGATTAAGCAACTGAAAAAACATGATGTTTAACGGTGATAAGTTCCAGGTGCCCCCCCGGAGTATGTATTCTGTCCCCCCAGAGTGTCTACTGTCCCCTCCCCCCGGAATGCTATACCGATCACAAGTTCTCCCAAAACACCCTTTTCTTCCTTATTCTAAGGTTTTAAGACTCAAATTGTTGCACGAGGACACAGGCCGTACTCCAGTGCCACCACAAGGAAGGCCTGGCAGCAGGACAGTGAGGCTCCTGTTGAAGGAAAATGCAGCAACAGTGAACATTACTAGCAACTTAATGTGACTTATGTGATATTAACATGTAACATTTTATGCATGGAAATATGCTAAAGTGAGAAAAGACGATATAGTGTGTGCTTAGTTGTGGGGCAGAAGAGCGCAGCGTGTGCTGTGGTGGCACCCTCGACAATAATGTCTCTGCTGTCGCTGACGGCGAAGATGGTGGCAGCGGTGCAGTGTGGCGGAGGCTCCCTCGGCTCCAGGTCCCGAAGGTCAGTCTCACCTCAGCTGTGTGTCACAGTAAAGTTTTCTGTAGAGTGTAGCCTGTTCCCTTGATTTGACTCGGCATACAAAATTCAATGTCCTAACCTAACCAACCAATCTAACCTAACCTGCCGATGTATAGAAAACTTTGATATTTGTGAGCCGTTACTTTTTATAATAGGTTGCATTTTAGACGTTGGTTAACATAACGTCTAAACTGCAACCTATTAGTTGAGAGGAAGGGTTGGTCTTACTGGCTGCTGGTAAGCACAGTTTACCCACCTGGTTCCTCAAACAAGTATCAGCACATTTATTCACATCATTGCTGAGTGTAGCATGACTTGTGTCTCCGACCCAGCACATCTGTGTCTGGTATACGTAACTTATTACAGAATTAGTGGTAATGTAAAAGTGTATCCATTGGAGGTAAGTGGCTGGTGATGAGACAAGTGTGAGGCCCCACGCTGCCACACACACTGGTCACATAACACACTTCTTTTCTCATGTCTTACTCCATTATGTATCAATATTTATGACCGAGCAATCACAGCCAGAAACTGCGATGAGTTTTTCTGCAGCTTATTTCACTTGGATTTAGGAATTATTGCATGGGCACATTGGAGATGCTTGCTCAGCTTCTCTCTCCATGTAAAGGACAGTCACAAAGGGAGCATTGGAAGTGTTTGTTGGCACAATGGGCCGATTGGTGCCTCTGCAGGTGCCCTTTCGAGGCTACCAAAACACCGCAAGACGGACGGGAGACAAAATTTTCTGGCTTAGAGGATATCGTAAAGGACGTCTGTTAGTTTTGCTCTTCCTGATTTTGCCCGCACTCTTCTTCACTATGTCCTTACTCTCCTTGACTTTGTCCACACTTCCCAAGGCTTCATCCGCACTTCTCTGGACTACGTCCACATTACTGGCCCCACCAATAATAACATTAATAGGCTCACTGGTGAATGCAGAACGAACAGTAAAAGACTTGGATGTTTGTATGACATCGTAGGACTTTTGATTGTTTTTCTGTAAGAATGTTTGGCTGCATTCAGCAGGCTGGAACCTGGCAGCCTCTAAGATAGTGTAGGACTTCTCACTGGATTCCTGTGGTACATCGATGGGCTGATTACTCTACTCCGGTCTCATATTCCCAAATATCTCGAGAAGGCAACGAGATACAGCTTCAGACGGGGGATCATTCTTAGGAGCAAAGCATGATATGAAGAGTTCTTTCCAGTCGTAATCGTCTGCAATGTCCTCATCATTATTGCTGGCTCCTGTAAAGGTTTCCTCCTCCAGAATGTAAATTAATTATATTTTAATGACTTCATATGGCTGGCTTCTCTTGGTGTTAACTTGAAAAACACCTCCAAAGGATACCTGATCAACCTGGCTGTGATTCATACACCAGACTGCGAGCAGCTGCATCAAACTGCCTGGTACCTGCCTGGTACTGTTGAGGGTACAGAATACAATCAAATGTGCCCATAGCAGGAAAACAGCATGTAAAGGATTTGGGAATAATGATGTCTGACGACCTAACGTTTAGGGAGCATAACCAAGCAAATATTGCGTCAGCCAGAAAAAGGATCAGATGGATTACGAAAACTTTCAAATCCAGGGATCCTATCACAATGGTTGTACTCTTCAAGTCACTTGTGTTGTCCCATCTTGAGTACTGCTCAGTACTCACTTCCCCCTTCAGAGCAGGAGAGATTGCTGAAAGAGAGAATACAGAGAACATTACGGCATGCATAGACGCGATAAAGCACCTAAATTATTGGGATCGTCTCAAAGCCCTCCAAATGTACCCACTAGAAAGAAGACGAGAGAGATATCAAATAATATATACGTGGAAGATACTGGAGTGCCAAGTACCAAATCTACACAGGAAAATAACAACATACTGGAGTAAACGATGTGGAAGAAAATGCAGAATAGAACCAGTGAAGAGCAGGGGTGCCATAGACACAATCAGAAAACCGGGGTTCGATCCCCCCGGCACCGGAAAAACAAATTGGCAGATCCTTCACCCTGATGCTCCTGTTACCTAGCAGTAAATAGGTACCTGGGAGTCAAGACAGCTGCTATGAGCTATTTCCTGGTGTATGTGTGTGTGGGAGAAAAGAAAAAGTTAGTAGTTAGTAACAGTTGAATGGTTGACAATTGAGAGGCGAGCCGAAAGAGCAGAGCTCAACCCCCGCAAACACAACTAGGTGGAATACAACTAGGTGAATACACACAGGCATGAGTTATGAGGAAAGGCTGCGGGAAAAATGCACCTGACAACACTGAAAGACAGAAGAGTAAGGGGAGACATGATCACTACCTACAAAATTCACAGGGGGAATTGAGAGGGTAGATAAGGATAAACTGTTTAACACTGGCGGTACGCAAACAAGGGGACACCGGTGGAAATTTAGTACCCATTCTTTCTAACAGGGATGTTAGAAAGAACTTTTTCAGTGTCAGTAGTTAACAGGTGGAATGCAATAGGCAGTGATGTGGTGGAGGCTGACTCCATACACAGTTTCAAATGTAGATTTGATAGAGCCCAGTAGGCTCAGGAATCTGTACATCAGTTAATTGACAATTGAGAGGTGGGACCAAAGAGCCAGAGCTCAACCCCTGCAAGCACAAATAGGTGAGTACACACAAATATACACAGTATATATAGTGCTCATTTATATTCCAGGTTGTATATTCATACTGGGTTCAGGGCTCTTCATTAACAGCATCACGTGCCAACTTCCAACAAAACAGTCACAGCGCACTGACCTATTTAACCTCAGAATAAGCTGTGTACCTTGAGAATAAATTGTGTATGCCAGGAGTAAACTAGAAGTTCTTCTGGTAGTAATTATGTGCGTGTGTCTGTGTGTGTGGGTGAGCAATTATGTTCATGTATGGGTGGTGGTGTTGATGCCCGAGGACAGCCCCCTCTGGCCCGAGGACAGCCCCCTCTGACCCGAGGACAGCCCCCTCTGACCCGAGGACAGCCCCCTCTGGCCCGACACGCAGCTCCCTCTGGCCCGAGGACAGCCCCTCTGGCCCGAGGACAGCCCCCTCTGGCCCGAGGACAGCCCCCTCTGGCCCGAGCACAGCCCCTCAGGAAAAACGATAAACCATGATAACTTATAGAATCTGTTCCCTCATTACTTGGTCATCTATGAAATATGGTGGCTGGTCCATGGTTGGAGGCCAGACACTTGGGGCTAGTCTCATTGAACTCTGCAGGGTGATTAGTTTAGGGCTACCTACCTATCTTGTGGCTACCTTGTGGGGGTTCTGGGAATTAAATGCCCCCGTGGCCCAGTCTCCGACCGGGCCTCCCAGTTGGTCATCTGGTCAATGAGGTTGTTGTACGTGGCTGCTCGCAGCCAGGTGTATAAATTACAGCCTGGTTGATAAGGTATTCTTTGGAGGTGTTAGGTTAGGGGTATTGTCATAGGTGGGTTGGGGTCAGTCCTATAGCCCTACAAGTCCCCATGGCACAGTGGTAAGACACTCGCCCGGCGCTTTGCGACGCTTTAGTCTGGGTTCATATCCTGGCCAGGGAGGATTGACTAGGTGCCAATCCCTAACTGTAGCCTCTGTTCACCCAGCAATAAATGGGTACCTGGTTGTTAAATGATGTGTCGGGTCGTATTCTGGGAAAAATTTTGACCTGCCCAAAATGCTATGCATGTATTATGTACATCCCATCCATAGTAACTATAGATACCGTTATATTTGGAGGACAGGTTGCAATATTGACACTTGGACAAGTTGTACAAGACACTACAGAAGGCCTATTGCCCCCATAGGAGGCATGCAGAGAGTAACCAGATGAGGAGTGTGCTATCAGAATTACATTCTCTCATCGCGTGCATATTTTATTGCATATTTTACAAAACCAATCATTCCATTAAAAATGAGACCTATTAGTTAAAATTAAAGCACTGTAATATAGATGTTTTCTGTGCATTGGTCGTGATAGATTAGGGGAGTTTCTTGGGTTTGTTTATTTCTAGTGAGGCAAAACACTTTTATTTCCTTTAGAGCTGGAGAGAATGGACAGTGGTTACAGATTCTTAGTGGGTATCAGGGAGAGGAATTGGGTGATCCTGAGTGGATATTAGGGAGAGGAATTGACTGATATTGAGTATCAAGGAGAGGAGCTGGGTAACCCTGAGTATCAGAGAGAGGAACTCTGTGATACTGAGTGGGTATCAAGTGGAATATTGATAAACATGAACTGCCCAAATGAATTCGTTGAAACTTTCAAACTATCGGAACCATTTGAAATCCCCCCCAACCCGTACTTCCTGAAGGGTGTTTACCATGAATTGTTTCACGTGGTTGTTCTGTCGTCGTGTACCCATAATTCACTTACTAGGTCTGGCAGTTTATAAGATATTTAAAGATATTTTTAGATATTAAAGATATTATATATTTTTAGATAGATTTAAAGATATTTAAAGATATTTCATAGGAGTTTATGAAAACACTTTGTGATTTGGCTGCAAATGACTGTCGTAACTAATTATTTTATTATCTAATCTTACCAAACGAATGTTGAGTAAATAGTTTTCAAAAGAAAATGATAGCCACTGTCAGACAATTAGAGAGTAGCCTATGTTTTGTCATAGTGGGCCACCCTGAGACTAGTGGCATGCAAAGGAATATTCCTGGGAAGCAAAAAATTGTCAAACTGTCTTTTTCACCAACAGGAAGAAGTTCGATGACAACCAGTGGTGGGAATTGTTTGACATCAACACATCACGGTTCTACTACTACAACGCCACATCACAGAAGACTGTGTGGCACCGACCCCAGAACTGTGACATTATTCCACTAGCCAAGCTCCAGGTTAGTTCTACAACAATTTACAAATACTGCAGGTCTATAGTACTAAATAAGCTTTCCAACTGTCAGGAAAGTAATGAGGTGACTTACATGATCAAGTAATGAAAAATGCATCTAACAGCCTGTTTGACCAGACCCAACAAGCAGGCCTGGTCAGAGACTAGACTGTAAAAACATTGATCTCAGAACCTCCTCAAGGTAAGAGAGGAGAAGGTAGGGGGTTGATAAACTTAATATGCTACCTGTTCTTGACGGTGGGAAATCAAACAAAAGTACTTTCAGTATGCTGTATATGTATTTATGACTTTTTGGTCTACCTAGTTTTGTACATTGGTTAGTTATAGTGTACTTATTTATTTGCCGATCTAAATGTACAATGTTTTATAGTAAATGGTTGTTTTCCTGAAGGTCAGTATTGCATGTATTTTGCATTCTGCATACTCAGTGGGAAAGGTATCATCACCAGTTAAATCTTGCAGCAAATCAAGCAAAATACTGAAGTAGCAGAGGACGAGGAGGGACGCAAGGTGGTGCGGGAATCCATTGGTACACAGACACCTTCCAAGGCAGGACCGGTAGGTGGACGATTTCTCTATGACAATCTCACACCTTAATCATCCACTTTATCTGAGACAGTCTTGCGTTTTTAAAGGCTTTGAGATGCGAGCCTGAGCTTGTCTGTCTTATAAGCTGCTCTAGTATTTATTTCAACAGTCTGTGTAACAGCGTGAATTGTCATGCCTTGGCCATCATCATCTTTGCTTTCGTTGTAATGATATAGATGGTGCTGTATTTTTTAATATTCTGCTTCCTTTTGTACCTTAACTGATAACAATTACAAACCATTTCATAATGCATTATTTGTTATCACAGTTATTGTATTCATCCAATCAATTGTTTGCATTTTTTTTAATTGCTTTACATACTATGAAATGCTTCCTTAAACTAATTTTTTCCTTGAATGTTATTCATTTTCTCAGCTTAATCCATAAACATATAGCCTTTTTCCTGCATCCACTGTTCAACAGACTTAATACTGCAGAAGCTTTCCTTTCATTGTTAATACCAACACGCCGAGCTATTCTCGTACAATTTTATTTACAAATATGATTATGTATTTCTGGTATATGGATGACTTTTCCTAATCTTGTTGCTTGTTCCTGAACAACATTGTTCTAGAACTGCACTGTTGTCGATCCTCAAATGGCATTCTTATGTAGTTTTTTTTTTTTGTATTCTTTCCATATTAATCAGCTTTATTTGGAGGTAATTTTCTGTCTACTATTTTCTCTTTAATTACATTGCTTTATTCTATTTTGTCATTTTTATTTTTATTAAATTAAGACACTAATATAATTTAACATTATTTGATAATTAAATTACGCACACGGTATTAGATTCTTTTGCTTTTGTCGGGAAAGGTGGACGTAGCTTAAAATACTAACCCTAGAAACTGCTATTGATTACGCACTGTTTAAACACGTACGACTAGAAATATTGTATTATGCCACTGTAAGCCTACTTGATATGCAAGTCATTTTGATTGTTATGTATCATAACTGTCACTTTTATCCTTTTTTAGTTCAGTTTATTTTTCACGTTGTTGTCAAGCAAAGATATAGAGGGCAACAGTTCACTTCATAATTGTTTGTAGTTTACACCAATATAGTAATTGCCCCTGTTGTAGACTGTATATTTTGTTATTTTTACAAAATTATTCATATTTCAATGTGAATTGGAAGCTAAATTCTCGTGTAACCTGGAAGCTAAATTCTCGTGTAAACTGGAAGTTAAATTCTCGTGTAAACTGGAGGGCTAAATTCGTGTGTAAACTGGAAGCTGAATTCTCGTGTAAATTAAAGATTGAAAATAACTTAAAGTACTGCATATTGTATATACATTAGGAATAGTTTGGATTCTGGATTCATCGAATTGTCATACAATAAACTTTAGGATTCATAATATGACAACCGACAACATATAGTAAACTTTTGTTGCTTGTAAGCAAAACCACTTGTTTACAAGAGGGCCTGACAGGGCCAGACAGCGCCCTGTCAGTAGTCCTATTCGTAGTCCTAAGGTTCCGGGTTCGATCTCCAGAGAAGGCGGAAACAAATGGGCAGAGTTTCTTTCACCATGATGGCTCTGGTCACCTAGCAGTAAATTGGTACCTGGGAGTTAGACAGCTGCTACGGGCTGCTTCTTGGGATGAGTAACATAAAGGAGGCCTGGTCGAGGACTGGGCCACGGGGATGCTAAGCCCTGAAATCATCTCAAAATAACTTCAAGATGGTAAATTCATGATAATTGAAAATGCCATGGAATGATTTATAAATAAATATGTCATCTAGGACTCACTGAACCAGAAAGTAACTGGTCCATTGAGTCAAGTATAATTTTTGTAAATAAAATACAAAAGATAAATATTTTATTAGTTTTGCTGTTAGTGAAATGTGGATTTTTTTTTATATTCTGGGAAATAAACTTCCTTATCAAAGATAGATTAACCCTTAAACCGCACAAAACATACATATACGATTTGACATAACTCAAATTTTTCAAACTTGCACAAACACACTCCAATTTTTTGTGCATAATCAACTAGACAAATGCTCCAACTTTGTCTAAGTGATCACAACGTAACTTGAAAAACTAGAGAATCAAAAATAATCTTAAAATTGAATATTAAAAACTTCAGATTTTCAAATCAGAATAAAAAGTTTCAACTATCACCAGTTGTTCATTTGGTGTTATTATTCTCTCAAAATAGCATATGATCTTCATTTCCATAAATTAGAATATAGGTTTTCAGTATACAGTACAGTAGTTTACTGTAAAAAAAAATTTCAATATGGCATTTGAAATATGCGGCAAATTTAGACCAAAAACAATTGCAACTCCAAACGTATAGGGTCTATGAAAAATCCATTCTGAAGGGATTGTAGAACAGACAGCCGAGCACACAATATGTCAAAATGGTGAAAATCAGTTATTTTCTTCATGTCATTAAAGAAATGTTAAAGAAAGAGTTAAAGAAATAGCATAAATCTTTGAAATTTTCAATTGTTGATGATTTCCCATGAAACCATCACCATTAGCACAATTTACCACGGGTCTATCCAAATACAGTACATATTTATAAGCCTTAGGTTAGGTAAGACTTTTTTGGGGGCTTGTGTGATTATAATTAAGGCATAACTTTTATTAAAAGTTTTTTTGGACCTTTTGGCCTTTTTTTTGGGTCGTTCATTCAATTTGCAATCTAGGTTATCTAGTACTGTACTGTATTGTAATAACCCTTTCACGATTTTGCCCCTTTCTAATTTTTGGTGCTACCAGTGTCTTGGCCCAAGCGCAAATTGCTTAGCGATATTTTACTTCCAGTGCATACTGCAAAGTTACTATATATGGTAAAGTGTTCATTAGGTATCTTTTTAAGCTAAAGAGTTGTACAGTACTTTATGATGGTTTTTCAAAATTCATTGAAAGCAAAATAAAGTAACAAAAAGGCGATTTAAAGTGAACTGAAATGATATTGAAAATGAGGATTACAGTCATCGGAACGTTCTGGCATTTTTTTTTTTTTAGCAAAGTGTAGGAGTCACAAAAACAATAAAGGGGTTAAGCAAATTTTTATTAATTGATTGAGGGATGCAATTTCCAGTTTTGTATACAGTACTATCAACACATTTATTAATATTCTTAAGCGTAAACACTTTAACAGGCAGAAGCTGGCATTCAGTACCCGAAACACAGGTAGGAGAGTGCATAAATACATGTGTGTACCTGTTCCCATACCCAAGTCAATTTAAGGTTCAACAGTGTGACCAAAGAGCTGGAGCTCGCCCCTTCCAAACAAATATTAATATACACAGAACCTTCAGTAGTTTCAAAGTTTCACATGACGTAGTACTGGGAAGATGGGACACCACTTGTGTACCTCTCATCCTGTAACTATAGTACTGTATACAGTACTTAATTATATGGATATATAAGGAAGTATATATTTAACCTACGGTTAATTTAGAATTGGTTACTAATACCAACACAGTAGACCACTATCACCGATACATTATACAGGTATCACTAACATTTGATACAGTATGCCAATAACACTATCAACCTCCAGCATCATTTGAGCCATGTACACAAAGACTTAATATAACAGCCACCAGAGTACTATGTACCACTAACACATCTAAAGTTGACTTGCCATTAACCCAAACTGGACTCTGAACACCCGACAGCTATAGCAGACAGGACACCCTTGACAGAGTGACAGAAGTATTGTCCAGAAGTAATTGCAGAGTACATAAAGAAACATTCTGAGGGGTCTAAACATATCAGAGGTTATATGACCAGGTTTTCTCATGGATACCAAAGAAATCTGCTGAAGTTTTAAGCAAATGTCTTACAATAATCTACAAGGTGTAACTGAAGAGAGGAAAACTACCAGACAGCTGGGAGACAGCTAATAGCATATCTATACTGTATTTAAGAAAATGATAGATAGGAGATGCTAAACAACAAGCCTGTATTTTTTTTTTTTTTTTTTTTTTTTTTTTTTTTTTTGAGATATATACAAGAGTTGTTACATTCTTGTACAGCCACTAGTACGCGTAGCGTTTCGGGCAAGTCCTTAATCCTATGGTCCCTGGAATACGATCCCCTGCCGCGAAGAATCGTTTTTTCATCCAAGTACACATTTTACTGTTGCGTTAAACAGAGGCTACAGTTAAGGAATTGCGCCCAGTAAATCCTCCCCGGCCAGGATACGAACCCATGACATAGCGCTCGCGGAACGCCAGGCGAGTGTCTTACCACTACACCACGGAGACTGCTGCAGATATAGAAAGTTGTACAAATACAATTCTTTGACAAATAAGGTACTGGATGGTAATCAGCAAGAGGCTATTGGAGTTCGTATGAGTAATTTTGTAACCAAAACTACACTGTGGGTCATCGGAAGAGAAGACATCTGATGAACCTATTAATTCTTCGACAAGATGATAATGATCAAAAAGAAAGTAATGAATGGGCTGATTGCATTTTCATGGATTTCACAAAATTTGTCAATTTGATTCTACAAAACAACTTTCTATACAAGCTTGAGAAACACATCAAAGTAACTAGAAGAATACTGAAGTGGGGTGAAAATATATGTTAAACAGATGGCAGAGAGTAATAGTGAGAGGAGAGATTGGTTATCATTCTGTTTCTAATATATGTCAGTGATTTAACTGATCTACATGACAATGTTTGCAGATGATGCAAAACTGATAAAATGAACCAGAACATGATTATTGCAGGAAGCTCTTGGAGAAACTGCAACACCACAAAGCTGGTCTGGACAATGGCTACAGTAGGCTTGTGTGACCTCAAAATATAAATAAATAAATAAAATAAAATGTTTATTCAGGTAAGGTACATACATACAAGAGATTTTACATAAATTGATAGATTTATAGATAGAGCTAGTACATACAATGCCTAAAGCCACTATTACGCAAAGCGTTTTGGGCAGGAAAAACTTTAATGACTAATACTTAATACTAAATGAGTATAAAGAATAAAAGGTGTTGAGAATAAATAAAAATAAAGATAAAAAGGGGGAAACATGGCTGAAAAAGCAGCACAAATACAAATAGGTCGACAAACAGCGTTGTTTAAGAAAACAGACATAGGTTGACAATATATTAATACAATATAATTAGAATGGGGGGCAGGGGGTTAGGATGCCTCAGCAGAGGAAGGGAAAGGAAGGGTACTATCAGGGGGAAAACACTAAGCCATTACAACTATTTAGCACTTGGAAGGGGTCAGGATAAAGATTAGGGATGGGACGGGGGTAAAAGGAACAAGAGATAACTGCTTAAAGGAGAAAATTAAAGGAATCTTGGATCAGATATAGCACATACAGTATTACCAGCTGTCTCTTTACAATGATCATGTTGTTGGAGACCCGGCAGTCACTGAAGAAGGTTGGCCACAGGCCAAGCTGCAGGAGTAGAAGAACTTTTGAAGTCATCACCATGTAATCTACAAGTAATAAACAGGTCAAACCACATTTACTCAAGTTAAAGCAGACAGAGGAGGTGGAAGTATTGCCGAGATGAAGAAAAGTGCCATTGACTGTTCGAAGTGGAAATATCACTTGTAACAGGCCCAATGAAGAAAACTCTGAAAGTGGGGAAAAAACAATTAAAATATACACAGGTGAGTATGAAGACTTAGATTGCAAATTAGGATATGTGCATAGAGGACCCGATAGTGGTTACTCAGGATCTCAAAGATGAACTAGTGGGCACAAAGTTCTAATAAGACACTGTAATTGGAGGAAAGCTGGATAATGAAATTAAGCAATATAGGGAGATCATAAATTAGCAGATGAGGGAAGTTACAATGTAATTAGAAGAATGCAAGACAGTTGAAAGTGAGTTCTGAGCAGGTGACTGTATATGGATACTTTTCAATACTCATTACACCACCCCTATAACCATTACACCACCTTGTACCCATTACACCACCCTATAACCATTACACCACCTTGTACCCATTACACCACCTTGTACCCATTACACCACCACTGGAAAAGGTGCAAAATACATGCCATTAAATGGCTCCCAGAACTGAAGGCCAAGAGCTATGAGGAGAGGTTAGAGGCATTAAATATGACAAAACTAGAAGATAGAAGGAAAAATTGAGGTGATATAAATACGTACAAAATAGTAACAGGAATCGATAAAATTGATAGGGAAGAATTCCTGAGACCTGGAACTTCAAGAACAAGAGGTCATAGATTTAAACTAACGAAACAAAGCTGCCGGAGAAATAAGAAAATTCACTTTTGCAAACAGAGTGGTAGACGGTTGGAACAAGTTAGGTGAGAAAGTGGTGGAGGCCAAAACCGTCAGTAATTTCAAAGCGTTATATGACAGAGTGCTGGGAAGACGGGACACCACGAGCCTTTACACTTGGGTAATTACACACCCTGTACCCATTACACCACTAGTACTCCTCAATATACCCTTTGTAGTCATTTATCTATCATGTGCATATCTTAAGATATGCCAGCTCTAGTATACCTTTATTGATTACTGTCATGCAAGTAAGCCATATCTAGTTAGCCAAAGTTCTAGTTGCCCACCTCACAACCCTGTTCGATAAGCCAGTGTAAGCAACTCCTCTCTTCAACGAGCCCAGCATTTGTTTTACCTTTCGATTGCTTATGTAAGCGATGCTTTGCTTTATTGCTTGCTTTACTAGCTAGTGTAGAATGCTTGCAAGTATCATTACAGCTCTCCCTCTCTCTCGTAATGTTTAGTGATGAAAACTTCATGTCTCTATGCCATAGTTCTTTGTTATTGTTTGTGGTAATAACATGAAAATAATTTGAAAATTATGAAAACTATTAAGGTTCAGCATTAAATTAGTTTACTAGATCACACAATTCTCAGTGTTCAGGGGGTACTACAATACTGTACTCTCCTCTTGAAATAGATTATATTGTGTAATGATTTCACAATAATAAATACAGATCATTTAGGAAATGAAATAATTTACAATTCCAGTAGCTGTGTTGCATGTTTCAACACGTAAGGCACTTGTAAGGCTACTATATATAAAGCATATATTTGATTTATATGATTTAATATGATTTGAAGCATTGTATGCCATTAAGATAGTCTTTATTATGGGGTGCTGTAGCCTAGTCAAGGCATGCAACGGCTATACTGTATTTTCATTATTGTGTAATTTTGGACAAATTTAATGCACTGCTTTGGTAATTACTTAGTTAATTACGAAAACAATGCATTCAATGTGTTTAAAATGACAATAATATGATGTGCATATACTTATGCCAAAAAGTGATTAGCATAATGAATAAAATATCTTTTAGAAGTGTAAATGAACACTAGTCATGAAGTTTGAAATAAAACATGAACTGCACATATAAATTAGTAAAATGATGATAATTTATTACTCTATTTGGCCTACACTTTATTTTAAAAACTTTTATGACATGAAACAAAAAAGCTAAGTATTATTGTAATGTACCATACTGTACTGTACAGCACAGTGCTGTACTGTACAGTACTGTATAGTCCCATACAGTAGTGCTGTATGTACTGTACTGTATTTCAGTGAATTAATTATCATAACTAAAGTTTTCTTGCTTAATGTGGCTATTTTCTGTGTGTTCAGGGGTACCACAATACTATACTCGCCTCTTGAAATATGGATCACTTGGTTTCACAGATGATTTACAGAAAAATGTTGATATATATACTTTTAGCTTGGGAAGTGGTGGTTATCTTCTTGAGGTTATCTTGAGATGATTTCGGGGCTTTAGTGTTGCCGCGGCCCGGTCCTCGACCAGGCCTCCACCCCCAGGAAGCAGCCCGTGACAGCTGACTAACACCCAGGTTCCTATTTACTGCTAGGTAACAGGGGCATAGGGTGAAAGAAAACTTGGCCCATTTGTTTCTGCCTCGTGCGGGAATCGAACCCGCACCGCAGAATTACGAGTCCTGCGCGCTATCCACCAGGCTACGAGGCCCGTCATCCACCAGGCTATGAGGCCCGTGGTGCTTGTAGTTATTTATCACTATGTTTAAATTGTACGTCATCACTTTAGTTAGCCGGGTTTAGTTGTGTAGCATTACACTTGGAGGTGGGGGGGGGGGGGATATTTTCAGTAGAGATTTAACAAATGTAACACAATCTTGTGTCATGGCATCGTATGTGTTGCTTCATGTAGAAGCAAGAGATACGAACTTGTAATTATATTAATATTTGTACTTTTGATAGTACATTATCTGAAGTGTTTGTTTATACACAAGGAGGCAACAAATCCACAAGGGCCGTGATGAGGGTTTGAACCTACGCATGGAATGTTCCCAGCTGAACCTCGGTCAACTGTGCCACAACATGGTTAAAAGAATTGCAACCTGGAGTGCTACTGCCCTCACTAGGATCCCAAAGCTTCTCCGAAGCCCAATCGGGGTTTCATACAATTCCCCCCATGCACCCGGGCTCTGTCAACCAAATGTTCTACTTCTATGCCCTTACTTCAACACATACAGAAATCACAATAGCGTGATATCAGATGAACAAATCCACGAGGCCCGTGATGAGGGTTCGAATCTACGCACGGAATATATCATTTGATATTTCACGTTATTGTAATTTCTGTGTGTATTGAAGTAAGGGCATAGAGGTAGAACATTTGGTTGACAGAACTTGGGTGCATGGGGGGAATTGTGTGAAAACTCCGATTGGGTTTTGAAGAAGCTTCGGGATCCTAATGAGGGCAGTATAGCACTCCAGGTTGCAATTCTTTTAACCATGTCGTGGCACAGTTTACTGAGGTTCAGCTGGGAACATCCCGTGCACAGGTTCAAACCCTCATCATGGCCCTTGTGGATTTGTTCATTTGATATATCACGCTATTGTGATTTGTGTGTGTAATAATAATAATAATTTTTTATTCAAAAGAAGGTGTGTACAAAGAACATAGAATAATGTACAAGTGCAGGGACAGGACTTACTAACAGGACTTCCTAGCTTTAGTTACACACATACTAATGTACCCATTATTAATAATGCAAAGCATTGCAGGCAAAGTTGTGTTAGTACCATTTACTACAGTTGAAAATTAAGTTTGATGTTTGATAAAGGCAGATGTACATAAAATTCACACAGACGTCACAATAGTGTGATATATCAAATGAACACATCCACAAGAACCTTGGTGAGGGTTCGAACCTACTCATGGTCTATTCCCAGACGCGCCTTAGTCAACTGTACCACCATGTGGTGGTACATATAGCTGACTACATTGTACTTTGAGCTAACTACAGAATATTCCACACTGAGTATTTTTTAGCTAATTCTATATAGTAAATTCACAAAATGACCAGTGAAAACTGTCATTAACTGCATTATATTCCTGTACAATACTTGTAATCTGTATCTCCTTTATCATAAGGATAAAATAATTGTTATGTGGTACCCACAGCTTTACGCCATTCATGCTTTGTACAGTGGGAAGATATTAGGAGAAGAACTTCGTCAGTAATTTATTTTATGTCTCTGTTTCTACCAACGTGGTTACCTTATCTTACCTTGCAATGATTTTGGGGCTCAACGTCCCCGTGGTCCGGTCCCCGACCAGGCCTCCTGGTAGATCCAAGATAAAATTATCCCAAATATTGTCATCTTGATCTTGTGTTCACGATGAGAAACATTTAATATATTATAAACATTTCACAAACAACCACAGACACTTAAGCTGCCATACGGGAGCCAGTCGGCCGAGCGGACAGCACGCTGGACTTGTGATCCTGTGGTCCTGGGTTCGATCCCAGGCGCCGGCGAGAAACAATGGGCAGAATTTCTTTCACCCTATGCCCCTGTTACCTAGCAGTAAAATGGGTACCTGGGTGTTAGTCAGCTGTCACAGGCTGCTTCCTGGGGGTGGAGGCCTGGTCGAGGACCGGGCCGCGGGGACACTAAAGCCCCAAAATCATCTCAAGATCTCAAGATCTCAAGATACGTGTCTCATATCAAACAAAGACACAATGTAGCATTATAATGAGGAAAAGATGATTTGAGAAAAATTATTATACTGCAAGATCCTAGATATGGCTTAGTGGTAGAAAGCTGAAGATAAATTTTTCCTTTTAGATAAAAGCTTCTTTTCCAGGATACAAATGTTTTGCTCACAGTACTGTACTGTACTTAGAATACAGATATGTAGTGGCTCTTCTGTAGAGAAAGTAACTATCATACCCAGTTGTGATGAAGTTTTAACACATTATGCTAAAATATTAAAAATGGGACCTCTACGCTTTTGTACTGTACTGCACTTTCTAACTAATTTTACACTTTAAAATTTGTAGGCGCTTTTGGGATTTTCTTTTAGTTTTCTTTTATGTTGATTTATTTCTTTTTTAACGTTATATTACTAATTGTGGCTTTTTAATTTTGTCTTATGCTTATTTTTTGTTTAGCTTATGTAATTTTGTTTTTTATGTTGTGTTACTGACTTTGGCTCTCCTGGGTGGCGGTTGTTGGTTGTGTTGGTGATGGGTCCTAACCAGCAGCTTGCCCTGACCCTCCCTGCGGCTGTGACTTCCCATCCCTCTCTCGGCCTCCAGCTCCACTGCACAACTCCCAGCAAGAATGGTCCACTCCCCACCGGCCGAGCATCTCCCAAAAATATTCCGCCACAAACTTTCCAAGTATCTTCTAACAGTGGTTCAACCTTTTCACCTAAAGTATCTCCCAGTAGCTCATTATCATCATCACGATCATCTCTCAGTATGGTTCCAAGTCCAGGGTCACTTCAAAGATGTCACAGTACTCTTCTTGGGAGAAGAGGAACAAGGGGGTCGCTACCGGGGATAGGCAGTGGGACAAGAGGGTTGGTAACGGGGCTTGGTATTGGCTCTCGGAGATCTCAGCCAGGAAGTGGGAGTGGAATGCGGGAACTTGGGGTTGAGAGTGGATCTTCACGGGGACAGCAGCGGTGGTCAGGTGGTGTGTCACACTCACGCTCCTCTGGCCTGGGATCATTGCAGAAGAAAGAAGGTGGGCCAGAGGGTCTCTCATTTCCGCACTCATTATCAAAGAGGGTGATCAGCTCTACGACACAGACGTCCCCAGTGCCCTCTCCACGACCCTCTCGAAGATCCTCGGCCCACAGTGCCCCCACCTCCAGTGTGGCAGGTGGAGTAGGAAGTGGTAGTACTGGTGGTAGTGGGGGCAGTAGTAATCACCACCACCACCACCATCGACACACTGGTTCATGTTCACACCACCATCACCACCACAGTGATGCAAATGGAGAGACAGGTGGAGGCAGAAGGGTGCGGCGAAGCTCTCAGTCCTCACAGGGATCTTCATTCTCCTATTCTCGGCCTTACAAACAGGTTAGATTAACTTTACTGTTAACAGCTAACTTTACTGTGTACTGGTTCAGGTTGTTTATATTATACAATAACAAAAGAAATGTTCGTAAAACAGGTAAATATGCCAACTGGAAATGTTATCCATTATACATCACATGCTTATCTTTTTATTGCTAGGTTTATTATTAAGACTGTAACATAAGATATTTCCAGATCTTTGAATCAATGTATATTTTATACTTTATGGTTATAAAATGATACAATACTGTATAATTATGGATATATATAATTGTTAATGATCTTGAATGTACACATTTTTGAATGTAGATTTATTTGAACGTGAAACGTTTATTTCAGCAAAAAATAATGATTTCTTGTTGCAATGATTTTGATGAATTGAGCTGAATGCTTGATGCTGAATTGCACTTGATTGCAGTTGTTCATGACCCTGGCAAATGGTGTGCTCTGTTTTGCTCACTTTCATGTTTTCTCATACATAATCATCTGTAATCAGTGTTAAGCCACACTATGTACTCCAGCAAGTGTGTGTATTTATGGTATTACACATTACAATGTACACCATGATGTGTGTGAAAGTTTACAGTATTACACATTACAATGTAGATCACTGAGTACATGAGAAGCAGTCAGTCTCTTGGGCTTAAATTTTGGTCTTCCTAGGTTATAGTGATGGTCTTCCTAGGTTATAGTGATGGTCTTCCTAGGTTATAGTGATGGTCATCCTAGGTTATAGTGATGGTCATCCTAGGTTATAGTGATGGTCATCCTAGGTTATAGTGATGGTCATCCTAGGTTATAGTGATGGTCATCCTAGGTTATAGTGATGGTCATCCTAGGTTATAGTGATGGTCATCCTAGGTTATAGTGATGGTCATCCTAGGTTATAGTGATGGTCATCCTAGGTTATAGTGGTCAAAAGGCTATTGTGGTTGCCACCATATTGTGGCAAACAATTAGCAAAATGCTTCTATTTTTAGGTTGACAAATAGTAAAACTTGGGCAGTTTTTAAGCTAAATGATTTGTAAATAACGTCTAGCATCTTTGTTATGGCATCATTACTGTCATGGTCGCTTCGGTGTCTTACGGCACATTGACCGAGCTTTAGAATGGTGTGGTTAGAGTAAAGCTGCCTACATTTTGTTTTCATATGTAGATGTTAATGCAGGATTGTGTTTTATGCCTCATTGCATTATGCAGATTCAGAGATAGAAGGTTAAGCACATTTGTATAAGGTTTTGAGACACAGTACTGTGTGATTATGAAATTCATTCAAGTCTGGCTTCCATACATGTTAAATTATTGTGAATTACAAGCCGTTTGGTTTTTATTTATTCATTGTTGCACATCTTCAAGCATTATGGACTTTATTATATACTAAATTATGTTTATCTGAATTTTCCCGAGGTCCACTGTTTCTAGTGGCCTTGACGGGAACAAGAAGCCGGCTGCTTGTTGAAGGCCCTTCCTTTATTCCTGAGGATTTTTTAGCTAAATTTTTACTTTAAATATTTGCTTGGCATTTACAGCTTCAGTGGGTAGGCAATTCCATGGGTTTATTACCCTATGGATGGAAAAATCTCCTATCTTCTGTCCTACATTGTGGCTTGATACCTGGTTGATGGGGTTCTGGGAGTTCTTCTACTCCCCAAGCCCGGCCTGAGGCCAGGCTCAACTTGAGAGAGTTTGGTCCAATAGGCTGTTACTTAGAGCACCCCGCAGGCCCACATACCCACCACAGCCCAGTTGGTCCGGCACTCCTTGGAGGAAACAATCTAGTTTCCTCTTGAAGATGTCCACGGTTGTTCCGGCAATATTTCTTATGCTCGCTGGGAGGGTGTTGAACAAACGCGAACCTCTGATGTTTATACAGTGCTCTCTGATTGTGCCTATGGCAACTCTGCTTTTCACTGGTTCAATCCTGCATTTTCTTCCATATCATTCACTCCACTACGTTGTTATTTTTCTGTGTAGATTTGGTACTTGGCCCTCCAGTATCTTCCATGTGTATATTATTTCTCTCTCTCGTCTCCTTTCTAGTGAGTACATTTGGAGGGCTTGTTGAGCTGTTGTATGCACTTTATACAACATTTTAAAGAAGTGATCTGGATTAATATCTTCTAATTTGTTTAGTATTTTAAAGATCTCTATGAGATCAGCCCTATAATGTCTGGTGTGCAGTCCTGAGGCCCACAACTGTTCCTGGTATGAGAGTTGTCTTCCTTCTTGGATACAGTACTCTAGATGAGGCACACTAGAGACTTGTACAGCTGAATAATCACTTTATTTTCATTTAAGTCAAAGGTTCTTTTCATTATTTTTATAGTTTAGTTTGCTTTTTCTGGGAGGGCTTCTCCTTTGGAAGCTTCCTATTGCCAACAAACCTGAATAGCTAATATAGATATATTAAATCACACCAGGCCCTTGCTACTGGGAACCAGAGGCCAAAACCTGGCCCCCATCTAAAGGGGACCTCCCTCATACAGTGAGTATGAGGAGGATACTTTCATATCAAGGCTATCAGGAGGATGAAACAAAACAGATTACAACAAGGTCAAAAATCACAGAAAATAAGACCCCCCAAAATGCTCTGGCCAATTGTGAGGCAGTTTACCCACTAGCAGCAGCTGCTCTCCAACAGGTTGCTAGGCACCCAGCTAATGGATCTGCCCACCTAACATTGGGGGGCAGAAGTGGGTGGGGGATAGATTCCTGGGGTGGTTGTGGGCCAGAAGGGGGTTGAGGATAGGTGCAGGGATTGGGGGGGGGGTTCAGCAATGGGGTGGTATTGATGGTTGGGCTGGAGTAGGTGGATGGTGGTGGCGACAGATGGGCATGAGGTGGTTAGGGATTGGTGCAGGGGTGGGTGGGAGTGATGATGGGGAGGGGGGAAGAATTGGGTTGGTGCTTGTGTGTGGATGAAAAGTTGCAGAGACAGATGGCCACACTTATATGTCAGAGCTTGTGGTTAATACAATGTGTATTCTAATTAGTATATGAGAGTGTTAAGGTTGATAGTATCTTTGGGAGAATGTACCAAACATATTTATCCCTATTAACATATCTACTTCACTGTACTAATATGAATGTATTATATGTAACCATATAGGTGTAGTTACAAGATGAGAGCTATGCTCATGGCATCCCATCTTCCATACAGGGGCCTCGTAGTCTGGTGGATAGCGCGCAGGACTCATTATTCTGTGGCGCGGGTTCGATTCCCGCACGAGGCAGAAACAAATGGGCAAAGTTTCTTTCACCCTGAATGCCCCTGTTACCTAGCAGTAAATAGGTACCTGGGTGTTAGTCAGCTGTCACGGGCTGCTTCCTGGGGGTGGAGGCCTGGTCGAGGACCGGGCCGCGGGGACACTAAAGCCCCGAAATCATCTCAAGATAACCTCAAGATATAACCTCCATATAATCTTTGTCATATGATGTTTTAACATTTTGACATCTACTACCACTCTTCAGTTATTCCAGTGGTCCACAACTATTTACAAAACGATAACTTTCACTTTTTTTCGGGCACATTTGTTTCCTTAACTTGAATCTATGGCCTCTTGTTCCTACAGTTGCAGGTTTCAAAATTTCCTCCTTGTCAACGTTGTTAGTTTCTGTCCCTATTTTGTATATGGTGATCATGTCATATCTAAAGTCAAAGTTACTTAACAAGCCAATTTTTTTTAAATATTAAAAACTTTTAAAACATTTTCTCCTATCGTATGGAATGATAAAGTTTATCATTGTCCTGTATTATATATGATTGACTAAAACAAAACAAAATCCACAACTAATACTGTATTGAAATTTGACCAAACCTAGCCTAACTTCAGCATAAGAATATGAATTACAGAATGAGTTATTATAATAATAGTTAGGAATGAATCGGTTTTGAAAAAAAAAATTGAAAATAAACAAAAAGTTACTTGCTTGTTAAGCAAATTGGGCCTTATATATTAGGCCTAGTAGTGTGGTTCTGGCTATTAGGTATGCTAATCATATTGCTTCTTGCCTTTTATCTACCAGCTTTGGCATATTTAATGCCTCCAAGCATCTCTCCTTATATCTAGTTCCAGAACCCTAGTATGATCTGTGTTTGAGAGGAGAGCAGAGACTTCTATCTTGAGGTGATCATGTGGTGACAGTTTACTATTCAGAACCACCCCTAGATTTCTTTGTCAAAGTTCCTTATTGTCCTTTTCTTGTAATTTATACGTTGTATGTGGCCTGTTTTGTCCTATTCCACATTTCATTATGTGGCATGCATATGTAAGTGTAGCTACAAGATGAGAGAGATGCTCATGGTGTTCCATCTTCCCTATAATCTTTATCATATGACTCTTTGGTGGATGCCAAAACCATCATGTTGTTGTTGTGGTAGATTCGCTACCTGGAACAAAAAGTGTGAAGTAGCATGGGCTATGGTGAGCCCGTGCAAAACCATCAGTTGTTTCACTTTCCCACTTAAATTGTTCCAGTTGTCTCCAACCTTTTTTTTTTTTTTTTGTAAATAGAGAACTTTTGGATATCTTTTCTGTACTTTTTGAGCTTGAGTCTGTGGCTCCTTGTTCTAGAATCTAGATTTCCATGGTGACAGTTTATTATTCAGATTGACCGCCCTAGTTTGATCTCATTCTGTCCAAGTTCTTTATTGTCTCTACACATAACTTGTACATTTGATGTGGCCTGTTTTCCTCTATTCCACATTTCATTATGTGAAAGTTGTTTACATTAAATTCCATCTGCCATATATTGTTCCATTCACTTATTTTGTCTAGCTTATTTTGAGCGGGCATGACAGTCTTCCAAGTCTTTTACTCAGTAACTTAGTATCACCTATAAGCATATTCATCGGGGGTCGGGAGCCGGTCGGCCGAGGTCGGGAGCCGGTCGGCCGAGCGGACAGCACGCTGGACTTGTGATCCTGTGGTCTTGGGTTCGATCCCAGGCGCCGGCGAGAAACATTGGGCAGAGTTTCTTTCACCCTATGCCCCTGTTACCTAGCAGTAAAATAGGTACCTGGGTGTTAGTCAGCTGTCACGGGCTGCTTCCTGGGGGTGGAGGCCTGGTCGAGGACCGGGCCGCGGGGACACTAAAAAAAGCCCCGAAATCATCTCAAGATAAATCAAGATCTCAAGATAAATCATGTAATTCTGAATGCTCTCTCTATATAGACAAAGAACATTACTCGTGCATAAACTGAACCTTGGGGTACTCTCCACTAGTGACATTTCTGCTCTCTGATACCAACGAGGAGGCGACAAACCACACGGCACCTCGGATGCATTTCCGACGGTTCCTTTCATATAAAAGGGGTGACGCCGAGGAAAATAAGACTCGCGTCCCTACCTAAACAAACTCAGCCTCTGATCACTGCTTTTATTTTTCTGTCCGTTAGAAAATTGATCATCCAAGTTGGTAGTTTGCCTTCAACTTCCTCCAGTGTGTGTGTGTGTGAGACTGTTAAAAGCCACCTTTAGGTCCTGGTAGATGCAGTCAGGTTAACTACATTTTCATGCAAGATCTCTGTGGCTCTGTTGTAAAAGCTTAGATGATGATTTGTTTTTATGTAGGACCTTCCCATTCTAAAACCGTACTGTATGTTATGTTTTTGTTTCCAGGTACTGTACTTAACCCATTTTAATTATTTTTTTAGTGATTTTATTACCATGCTTATCAGTAACATAGGTCTAAGTTGGAGGGGTCTCTTCTGTTTCAATTTTTATAGACAAACTATGTCTTTTTCCACATGTCTATGAGGTTCTCTGTTTGTAAGAATGTAAAGTAATATATGGTGAGGCACTAATCTAGTTTGCACATTTTCTTAGCACCTAATGTGAGATTTCATCTAGCTTAAGTAGCTTTATTTGTGCTTAGTTCCCTAAACTATTTTTGTCTTTAAATACTTCTAGGTTCTCTACATTGTGTTCAATTTTTTTTATTTTGTCTCATTCTCTGAAAATCTCACTTCACACAAACATACTTTGGAACTGCTCATTTAGTGTTTCACACATTTCTTTTTCAGTCTTTGTGAATCTATCTCCCATCTTTGAATTTTATCTTTTACTTGCAATGTGTGTGTATGTGTGATTACCCAAGTGTGTGTGTGTGTGTGTGTGTAGTATATAATAATGTTATTTGTGAGACATTTAAGAAATGTAATTATTACAAGCATTGTTTATAATGTTTGCAGGAATCTGGGAGATCGAGTGACAGTTCCATGTCTCAAAGCCGCACCTCTCTGGAAAATTCTGGGTATCGGCTATTGGAGTCACCTCGGGGTGGACCAGGCTCAAGGGATTCAAAACGTGGTGGATCAGCTAATAGTCGGGGTATTGGAGAGAGGCGAAGTAAAGATAAAGATCCAGTTTCTCCTCGTTCCCCAGACTCTGTGTCATCCCATTCATCCCCTACACACCCACAACAGGGTGCACCAACAACTCCATCTTCTCATCGTCGTGCTCATACCGATACACATGACCCATCTTCTACTAAATATAAGGTTATTCCTCAACATGACTTTTCACACTTACAAATAGCTAAACAGCGCAGCTTTGATGTTTCTAATTATCCAAAGCGCTCAGAGCTAAACCTAGACCGACCAAGAGAAATGGCTCTCTCTCGCAGTTACAGTTTTATGTCTAGGCCACGCTACCATGATGAAGATGGAATGCATGAGCGTTTTTTAATTGGTGCTATGAGATCAGTAGAGTCGACACCACAACCTCGGCGACGCCAAAAAGGTTTGGATGTAGTGGCTGGAAGTCCCGACTCTCTTGGTTCACATGGTTACCTTAATTATCGCCAAAGATCTGACAGCTCAGGCTTAGAAAGCCTTGCTACTCCAATGATGCACCGCAAGCAACGCTCTCTTGAATCTGGGAAGTCAAGGTTGAAAATGGATATACGATCCAGTAACAGTGCACACACCAGACTTGTTACATCAGATTCTAGTCCAAGTCCTCCTAGTCCCAAACATGAGTTTTTACCCTTCAACTTTGACTCTCCTCGAGGTCAAGACAGCGGAGCATCTACTTTAACTGACAAAGACACAAGGTCTAACTATGGTCGTGGCTCTGCAGACAGCTCCCCTCACTCTCAGGTTGACTCGGGGCTGGTCTCTGGAACAACAGGAAGTAGAGGATCTGTTGATAGTAATTCTCGACGAACTGACTCTCACCAGGCAACAGTTGACAAAGAATCTTCAAAGGATCCTGCAGTTGAAAATTCCAATAAAGCATCCTCAGTCAAGAGTGGTAGCGATCGCGATGGGCGCCGCTGCAATCATCGTCGTCACCACCACTGCAGTAAACATCGCGGAACTACAGCCACCAGTACCAACACAACAAATGCCACTGCTGCCACCACTGACAGTGATCGCAGTGACACTTTACAGAGTAGCAGCAGTTCTCAACATCTGGTCCACACAGGGAGCAATAACAGTCAGAATCACAATTCTAGCTCAGGCAGCAGCAGTACTGCAAAACAAACAAGCCCCAATAATAGCAAACAACTGAGTCCTAATAACGGAGGGAGTAGCAACACTAAGCAGCCAAGTCCCATCAGCGTGTGCAACACAGGGAAGCAAGACAGTAGCCCGCAACACCATGATTTGACTCATTTATATTCCAATTTGGACTATGTGTACGAGCAGCCAGTTTACCAGTACATTATGGAACAAGCAAAACTTACAGGTTAGAGCATGTTTGTTTAAATAGTTACATAGTATATGTTGTACTTCTTTTAGTCATTATAACGTTACTTAAAATCAAATTAGTTTACCTATAATCTATAATGGATTTTTCAAAATAATTATTTGAGCCTATTTGATATTATATTTAACACTAACACAGTGAATTTTGTTATGTATTATTAAGAGTTAATTTCCATGTACTGTGCTTAGACTCATTCACTTTTATGACAAATGCAAATTAGATACTTTCCTAATTCACATTATATGAATAAATACCCCAATCCACACACACACGAGATGAAAGTGATGATGTTTTGGTCTGTTCTGAACCCTTGTCAAGTCCATACAAGACAGGCTGAAATTGTCACTTTTATTTATGTACATGTTGGGTTATTTGTTTCACTGTCACTTATGTGAAAAAATGTCCCAAAGTGACATTTATGATATTGTTTCAAAGAGCATCTATTTTGGCAACTACTCCTTGGATGTCACTATTGGACTCGTTATCTAGTAATAGTGTTGCAAATTATACAAGATTCATTTGACAGAGGTGTACACATGGACTAAACATAACACTTTTCTTCTTTATACCTAACTCCTCCTTTATACCTAATTCCTTTCTTTATACCTAACTCCTTCCTTCTTGGCACCCAACCCTTTCCTTCTTGATATCTAACCGAGTCTCATTGTGTGACTTGCTATATTTTGTCAATCTGTGGGCAAACTTCCATTCAAAGTTTGTGCACTTTTTCCCGTTTATTTATCGGCTTCTTGAGATGTATACTGCAATTTGGGTCTCACAAAGGCCGTAAACAATTTCTTTAATATTTTCACTCTGGTGTCGGTGCTTCCAAGCTGGTGGTGGTGGTGGTTGAAGACAGTGACTTGGCAAGCCAACTAGTAGCCAATGAGAGGACTGTTTGGCAGTCCCCATGATGACAAATAGGACTTGTCAGAGCTTTGAATTGACATGAATATACTTTCAAAGAGTTCGTTCTGGACTGAATATTCTCTTGTGTGTCTAGCAAAAAATATAATCCAACAGGGACATTTGAAAATGTACCTAACTACTCTGGTCCAGAATGTCCACCGACCCCTGATTGGACACGCTTCTCTTCATTGGGCTGGTAGAATTGTGTTTTATAGAACAACTGAGTGGCTTACTCAAGAAAATTTTTCCATATACAGTACACTTGAAGCGCAACATTCCATAATATTTTTTGTATTTATTACAAAGTGGGGACTGATCCTCAGAACTACCCGAAGGTAACCTCATTAGGGTAACATGAGGGAATGTTGCCTCATTATTTGTTTCTGCATTCCCTTCCCTTCTGCAGTGGAAAAAATGGCTTTATTTTTGTACTTCTAGTTTGTTATAGTAATAACTTTTCCTCTTCTGTAATTTCTAAAACAACAACTCTTCACACATCATTCCATTACCACACTGCACATCCACTCTGGCATCAAAGCTATACCATATTTGTTGGATCATCTTAGTGAATGTACCAACACCAAACTGACTAGTGCCTGTTATTATAAATAAGTGTATGATAAATAATATCAATAGTACAGGTCCAGAAGGCCTTGGATCTGTTATCCTGGAACTCTCAGAATTTGTCACCACACCTGTGGCCCTCTGCCGCAAATCTGTCATAAGTGATAGAAAAAAATCTACACAGTACAGCTTAGTACTTGTCATTAAGATTTGAATGTTAATAAATAGATAATGTAACCCACATGTAAGAAGGAAGTTAGTGACATTGTTTAGGTATATCTTAGACCTTGATTAAGGTGTGACATGTCATGACTTTATCAAGTGTCCAGGATAGACACCCATTGTCATCACTTTCCTATAATTTCTAATGTGTGGGTTAGTTGTTACATTACTGTGCCTTATTCTCGGAGTAAACCGAGTTTATATTACAGAATATTTAATACATTTAAACTTAAAAGGATGATGTATGAGTTTCTAGAACTGGCAGTGTTATGCTCAACATCTCTCTCTCTCTCTTTCTCCATCAGGCTACAGACTTGGAGACCCACTTTATGAAGATGCAGATTCCTTGCACAGTGATGATTCTGGTGGCCAGCATGATGATAGTGATGAATTTGCAGATGATGAAGGAATGTCTAATGCCGATTCCTCTTCACAGGTAAAAATCACACTTAAAACATACTTAAAAAACATATTTAAGTATTTGTTTTAGCAAACAGTACTCTTAACATTGTGGTATGATTATGTACAATATTATGACAGTATTAACAAGATAGCGACTTATGAAATGATGGAAAAACAATAGATGGTGGTGATGTGCAAAAGGAGTGTGTAACAGTAGATGGGAAACTGGTACAACCTTGCTTACATTTCAGCCAAACAACTCTAAAAATAAATAACTAAGCAAAGTTTTATTGTAAATTTGACTTGTTTTTGTTCCTTAACACTATCGCGCACAGTTCGTGCGCATCACAGAAATGACGTCATGCACTGTTCGGTGCAGGCAAGCGTGCGGCGACACAGAAAAGTGTATACTTGTTTCAGTTTTCTCACCTTAATTCTCGTGCTACATCGTTTGTTTTGGTATCATTGTGTTTACAATAGAATTCTCTACAGGGGTATATGCATATAAGGTCTAAAAGCCCGGTGTGACTCCCCACAGCAAAGCCCGAAGTCGGCCAAGTTACCCGGTGGGGGAGCCGGTCGGCCGAGCGGACAGCACGCTGGACTTGTGATCCTGTGGTCCTGGGTTCGATCCCAGGCGCCGGCGAGAAACAATGGGCAGAGTTTCTTTCACCCTATGCCCCTGTTACCTAGCAGTAAAATAGGTACCTGGGTGTTAGTCAGCTGTCACGGGCTGCTTCCTGGGGGGTGGAGGCCTGGTCGAGGACCGGGCCGCGGGGACACTAAAAGCCCCGAAATCATCTCAAGATAACCCCAAGATAACCCGTGAACGAGCACCAATTGGCACACCTGCAGACTAATTTATATACTCGTTCAGTTTGATAACAAATTTTCATGTTACGTGTTTCATTTTGGTATCAAATTGTTCACAAAATAAAGGCGCGTATTTTAAAACTAGTCCCATAATAATAGAACAATAAATGGAATTTTAAAAAATATTTTAACTTTTGGATGCTCATCACCACAAAATTATTTATATATTACCAGTGTTCTGAAACCAATTTTCGTGTTATGTCTTTTATTTTGATATCCAATTGTTCGCAATATAAAGGCACATATTTTAAAACTAGTCCCATAGTAATAGAACAATAAATGAAATTTTAGAAAATATTTTAAAATTTGGACTACAAAAGTATTTATCTTCTTTCTGACATCAATTTTTGTGTCACATCCTTCATTTTGCTATCAAATTGTTCACAATATAAAGATGCGTATTTTAAAACTAGTCCCATAATAATAGAACAATAAATGAAATTTTAACAAATATTTTAACTTTTGGACACTTTTTGGACACTAATGCATACATTGCTTCTTACCAAACTTCTAAAACACGGGTATTGTTTGGGTGAATCACTATTCTCTTATCCATATCTCCTCTATATTACATGCAAATCCATGCCTTTTTTGGATAGACTTTACACAAATATAAGTATCTTAAAAACACTTATCTGATTGGAAATACCTCAATCAGCTTCTTTTGTGATATTTCCAACTCTTTAATACCCCTATCTTTGCTGTCTAGTAATTAGTATGGTTCATGAGTCTATCAAGAGCCCTAAATTTTACTGACAATGAATTTATTTTATTTGGGTTTGCAGGAGTACCTTGAGGATGTTAATTACCTGGCGGACGATGAGATGTATGCTCAGTTTTTCACACCATATACTTGGAAAAATAAGAGCAAACCAGGTAAGAAAACATGTACTCTGTGTAATACAAAACTTCCATTGCCTGATTAGCTTTTATCAGAGGGTAGAAGGTAAATTTTTTACCTGAAAACTTAAGTAATTTAAAAATAAAAATTCCATATTAACTTTCAATTTAAACCCTTTGAATGCTGAATCTGCATTCTTCTGTAACTAGCTACTTCAGGCTATAGTTTACAGTTCTTCTATAACTATAAATTACAGCCTGAAGTGAAGTAATCAGTTACAGAATAACACAATTCAGTGGTCTGGTTTATCTGCTGGTTAGGGGGTTTGGTTCTTTTCCAGTTTGTTAGATTTGCCCTTTTGGTCAACTGAAGAATGTCCCAGTTGGCACCTTCTCAGTGTCTGTCTGACCTGGCTCCAGTCTGAAATGTCTTGCTAGCCTCTTCCTTGGTCAGCCTTCTTGCAGTTATGCCTTCATGCTCCAATTTGTGCTAGGGTGGTCTCTGCTTTTCAAGTGAGACCTTGTGCATTGTTTAGATTGTGTGATTTTTGCAACATGTAGTGTTTCTGCTGGGCCACAGCTGCCTGAGGGAGTTTGAACTCTGCTTCCTGTGGTAGTGGGACTATACATAAAGCATAGTTTTGCTCTGTCTCCTTCAAAGACCTTAAATACACTCTTTTCTTAGATGTCAGTATAAGAATTGTAAGGCAGTTTGATTAAGACCCAATGAGTGCTCTTGAAAGATTGTAATGGTTAATTTGATGTCTTACACTTGCTATACTGTACATATACTGTTACTGTACTGTATAACCGTATACTATGCTGTTAACTTTGTATAAGTGAGAGCACACTTGCCTTGCTGTATGCCATGTGAGATAATACCAACTCATCCCTATTTCAGTCATAAACCACCTAACGTGTAAAGTGCCTTTCAGTTTTCTGACACAAAAACCCTTAACCAGTCATAGTATACCCCCCAGCACAGTTACAATTGGTTGGTTGAGCCCCAGTGTAGGCCTATGGAAGTTTGGCATCAGTTCATGGAGGTTTAGCACTGATGTGCAGTTTCTAGGGAGTGACCACAGGCTATGGGTGCTTGAGCCCAGTGCCCACCTACACCAAAAGCTCTTGACATCAGTGCCAGCTAGGATCTCATCATTAAACATGAATAATTACTAACTAGCGGCCCACCAGCCTTCACGGGTTTTAATAATGGCCTTCACGGGTTTTAATAATGGCCTTCACGGGTTTTAATAATGGCCTTCACGGGTTTTAATAATGGCCTTCACGGGTTTTAATAATGGCCTTCACGGGTTTTAATAATGGCCTTCACGGGTTTTAATAATGGCCTTCACGGGTTTTAATAATGGCCTTCACGGGTTTTAATAATGGCCTTCATGGGTTTTAATAATGGCCTTCATGGGTTTTAATAATGGCCTTCACGGGTTTTAATAATGGCCTTCACAGGTTTTAATAATGGCCTTCACGGGTTTTAATAATGGCCTTCACGGGTTTTAATAATGGCCTTCACGGGTTTTAATAATGGCCTTCACAGGTTTTAATAATGGCCTTCACGGGTTTTAATAATGGCCTTCACGGGTTTTAATAATGATTTTCGAAGAGGAATGCTTCTTATTGACATTAAGCATATTGGCTTAAGAAGTCTGTCCTCAGTCGAGGCATTGATTATGCAGTTCCTCGTCATTTCCTATTCATTGAAATCTTTTCATTGTGATAAGTTATAGCAAAAACCACCATCTATCACACAAATACTAGTCTTATCTTCAAAATTGTTAGTCTTGTTTTGTGCTTCTATTGCAAATTTTGTGGTGCAATGTGTAATAATTTACAAATATAACAATAACATTTTAAAAATTTCTGTGTAGATACATATTCATTGTATGTTTTTAAGAAGTGATGATTTTGTGTCATTCATTTGATTATACAGTATTGCAAGTTGGACTTGGTGGTCAGATTCGGTGAGGTGGTAACTTCATACATATTATAATTTAATTACCGTTCTCAGACTTTATCATTTAATTACTTTGATATGGCAATTTTGCTCAAAAACAATCTTATATCCAGTGGGCATAATATCCAAGAATGACATTGGTTTAATGTTGAATCAGCATTAATTCAATATTTATTAATGATGTTGATTAACCATTGAATTGGCATTACTCTTGGGTATTGTGCCAACTGGGTAAGATAAGATATGGATGAGTATATCAATAAAGTATTTGGAAGAGTATAATATTTGTTCAATTCACTGGTATTATTGTGTCTTTTATATTACACAGAAGGAGAAGAAGACATTCCAGAGAGTAACAAGGTCTCAAGAATTTCGCCAGCTTCCTCGACTGCTCCCATAAGCAGTGGAGCGCCGGGAAGCTTGGTACAGATTTCAACTCCATCGGCACCGCGGCCAATCATCACCAACATCACTGCAACTCCAATGCCGCCAAATAGCCTACCACTGGATACGCAGCACGCATCACTGAGAAGAAAGAAGGATGCTCCGAATCATCAACCATTGTATTCTCCCATACTGGAGAAGGGCGAGGTTGGTCCATAACTCTCATTAACGTGATAATTGTTCTCCCATACTGGAGAAGGGCGAGGTTGGTCCATGACTCTCATTAACGTGATAATTGTTCTCCCATACTGGAGAAGGGCGAGGTTGGTCCATGACTCTCATTAACGTGATAAGTGTTCTCCCATACTGGAGAAGGGCGAGGTTGGTCCATGACTCTCAGTAACGTGATAATTGTTCTCCCATACTGGAGAAGGGCGAGGTTGGTCCATGACTCTCATTAACGTGATAAGTGTTCTCCCATACTGGAGAAGGGCGAGGTTGGTCCATGACTCTCAGTAACGTGATAAGTGTTTTCCCATACTGGAGAAGGGCGAGGTTGGTCCATGACTCTCAGTAACGTGATAAGTGTTCTCCCATACTGGAGAAGGGCGAGGTTGGTCCATGACTCATTAACGTGATAAGTGTTCTCCCATACTGGAGAAGGGCGAGGTTGGTCCATGACTCTCATTAACGTGATAAGTGTTAGGCTTGGGAAAGTGTGCATTTGTAAACTATGCAATTTACCGAGATGCTTAACAAGTTTGCTACTACATTAGTGATTAAATATTATATGTTTTTCATTATTGTATAGAGGAAACGAAGAATGGTAAGTACAGTAGCAATTTTATTATTGTTTAATATAATCTCACTATTTTCAGTATTGTGATAAGACAACTTGTAAATAACATTAGAGAATATGCTTGTCTATAATTTACTTAAGTATTAAGTACATTGCCATAATATTGTTCTGTATATATACATATATATATATAAAAGCAAAGAAACTCTAGAACACAAGAAGCACTTAGGAAATTGAGACTAAACTATTCTTACAATTATGAATTCAGTAATAAATATATGCACAGAGTGTATGATAAAGATGTGTAGGATATGGCATATGTATACGGTTTAGCATATGTGCAGGATAACAGTGAACTAAAAAAGATGTTATACAAAGAACAAAATTAATGCATAATTTAACTCAGGATTTGGAAGGAAGGAAATAAATGAGAGTACAAGGTGTAGAGGAGAGAGTGTACACAAACGTATAGATGATAGAGAGTGTGTACAAGGTATAAAGGATAGAGTGTACAAGGTATAGAGGATAGTGTGTGATTACAAGGTATAATATATATATATATATATATATATATATATATATATCTATATATATATATATATTTATATATATATATATATATATATATATATATATATATATATATATCTATATATATATATATATATATATATATATATATATATATATATATATATATATATATATATATATATATATATATATATATATATATGAGAGAGAGTGAGCGAGTGAGTGAGTGATTGATTACAGGGTATAGAAGGGAGAGAAAATAGTTGAACACAGTATTTTGATATAACAGAAGATCTTTCCGACTGTATTGACGTTACCTGATGTAATATTAAACAACTATCCCTGGCAATGCTACAGGCCCCTATCTGGACAGTTGAGGAGCATAGGTGCTTAAATCTGGTGCTGGTCTGGGGCAGCTTCCAGGTGGCCAGCTTGCAAAGATTTACTTTGTAGTGCACAATGAAATAAGAATGTGATGTATCCATTGGAAAATATTGAGGACTTGTGGATTCGTTCTGGTTGGAGAGTCCAGGAATGGGAGTTTGATTCCATTTCACAGATTCAATAGTTTTCCCCTCTACTTTGCAATATTTCTGAGGCTAAGTGTCACTTAAAGGAGGTCATTCAGGGTTGGACTAAGAAATATACAATGTTTCACTCCCCCCCCCCCAACTTAAGGCTTCACGAGTGCCTTTGCAAATATTCATGCAGCATTGGGGAGTGATCATCCTTGCTGGGCTATTGTTTAGTCATGCCCTAGTTAGAGTGGGATAATTACCTTAGGAAAAAACCTTAGGAAACCTTAGGAAAAATGGTTGGTGGGGGCCCAACAACCTTTCCAACCTTAGGAAAAATTGAGGGATATGCTCAGGATCAAAATTTTCACATGCACTGAAAGTTCTACATCGTCTCCAGGAATGAATTTTTGGGTAAAACTGGGATCCTACTGCACATATTTGTGAAATAAGCCTTTTGAGGTATTTAAAATTAAATAAACCATACTATGAAATGGGTGTAAAGAATAGGATACTTTTAACTATGTAAGCTTGCTTTACTTGTATATATATATTTTTGTATGTAATGTACTGTACTGTATGTTATCAGCTAAGTAACCGTGATGGCAGCAGCAGCAGTGGCCAGTTGGGCAACCGTCCATTGTCTATATCCATCCCCAATATGATGGACTCTGCCTTGACCACTAACCCCATCACTGGCTCCCTCCATCGCCCACCTCAGGCTAGTCACTATTATGTTACTATTATAAACTACATGCGAGACTGCATGTAGTTTCATGCAGTCTCGCTACGTTCTTGAGCAAATGGACTTTATAAAAGCAGTTTATCAATTTCTTTCCCCCATTCCCCAGGCCTGAATTCTTCAGATGTATTAAACGATACATCTGATAAGATAGCAGTAGATTACATACAATATTCTAAATTAAAACCATCTTGTAACTCAAATATTGTATATACATAATTACACAATAACGCTTTGACAGTGATCAGCTTCTATCTTGCACTTGCTTGCTAATTACCAGAGTGTGTGTGTGTGTGTGTGAACAAAGTTCAAAATAACAAATGGTTTCATTCCTAGACACACTGGAGGAGCCCCCGGTGGCTTCCCCCCTTCCCCACCACTGAGTCACATCAGACATAAGTCTTGTACAGTCTACTGGGGACCAGAGCCAGAACCTGGCCTTCCGTCTCACAGAGATGCATGGGAGTAGGGGGGAGGGGTTGTTATTGTTGTGATTACACTCAATTAACATCCAGAAAGTCAGTGAAGCAGTACTGGCAACTTTATAGTTCATAGAAAATGAAACGCTGAAACAGCCACATGACTGAAAATAATTCACTTGTAGCAGTCGGAAGTTTCCTTCAAGCTTGCTACTGGTGCTCGCTAGGCCTCCTAGCAAGGAGGCCTCGCTAGGAGGCCTTTCCTCTTCAATGCCATAAGTACTCAACATGGGCTTGATTCATCCATAGTTATTTTCACAATAGACACTCTTTCCTATTCCTAGGAGTTCTGTTTATTTGTAGATTAATGGTAATCGCTGTCATAATAGTCACCACTATGCACCATTATTCACTACCTTAACATAGTTCCACAGTCACTCGAATACTTATTCACGACCGTTACACCACCATTTGTTACTACAGTACTCACCCGTGCTCTACCGCTTGTTTCCACCACTGGTTACATGGTGACCCCTCTTGGTGTTTAATGAAAAATAACTTCACTGATATATAGTTCCCTCCCCTGGTACCTCAACACTGGTACATGGTATCCTTCATTGGTACCTACCCAAAGTTAACACTGTAATCCCTTGGAATTTCACTGGTAACACTATACTCTCTTGGTACTTGACTAGTAAGACTGTACTCCCTTAGTATTAACACTGTGGTCCCTTGGTACTTCACTGGCAACACTGTACACCTGTGATATTTCATTACACCACCTTGTTTATATCCTGAGATGTACAAAATAATAAGTAATCCTATAAAATGTTACATTTTACATCCAGTATGATTGTAGGGGGTGTTGGAATGTAAATATGCATGGGCAAAAATTAGAGTGCATGTCTAAGTATTTATTTTACATGAAAAGTACTGTAAATACACTCGTGATTAAAATATATTCTTAACCCTATGATATTTATTACAGGGTTTGACTGCACTTTCTCTTATGAAAAAGCCTCCCTCCGAGTCTGACTTTGAGCGATACAGCAGTACTGGTGGTGGTGGTGGTGGTGGCAGCGATGGTCATAATCTTATGGAGAAGTATGCTCAGGAAAATCTCAACATTCACACTCGTGGTCTTTTACGAAAAAAAGTTCCGGTTATAGATATGATTTCTTGGACAAAGGTACAGTATGTTTAAATGTTAGATTTTAGTGTGAATTTTGACATGTTGCTGTCCTTGTATAGGTGTATAATTTTATGTAGATCTAATGCATTTAAGAAGAAAATATTATAAATTTAAGATCCATTGTCAGGACAAACTGAATGAGTATACCTGGAGTATACCTGGAGAGAGTTTTGGGAGTTCTTCAACTCCTCGACTTGTGATATCTTGGTCCAACAGATTGTTTCTCGGAGAGGCCCGCAGGCTGCTCCAAGTACAGTAGTATGTAGTATGCAGTTAAGTATGTATGTGTAAGTGTGTATGTAGTGGGAAGCAGGGGAACTGAATTTGACAGGGAAATTTGTTTGAAGAAAAGTTGCATCTTTTGAGCAAGTTAGGTTTCTTTTACTTGAATAATATTCTCTAAGGTGACATGGGAGGTCCAGAGCTGGCGTTGAAGGAATCATGATCATGATCTAAGGGTGACATATTGGACACTATCATAACAAGAGGGGGACCTTCTCCATTTAGGGATTGGACACATGTAACGTTTTTATTAGACATCTCACAAGTTCTCAATATGTATTAGAAAATCCTGAAGGAGCAACGTTTAACAAAGAAATAGAGTAATTGGAGATAGTGTTTCATCTGCAAGGGTTTTATTAAGTCTTTTTGTGGTACACAAGGCTAGTGCTTATGAACTTCTTTGAAGACCAGTGTCTTATTCCCAGTCACAATACTGGAACACCAGTGTCTTATTCCCAGTCACAATACTGGAACACCAGTGTCTTATTCCCAGTCACAATACTGGAACACCAGTGTCTTATTACCAGTTACAATACTGGAACACCAGTGTCTTATTCCCAGTCACAATACTGGAACACCAGTGTCTTATTACCAGTTACAATACTGGAACACCAGTGTCTTATTACCAGTTACAATACTGGAACACCAGTGTCTTATTCCCAGTCACAATACTGGAACACCAGTGTCTTATTACCAGTTACAATACTGGAACACCAGTGTCTTATTCCCAGTCACAATACTGGAACACCAGTGTCTTATTACCAGTTACAATACTGGAACACCAGTGTCTTATTCCCAGTCACAATACTGGAACACCAGTGTCTTATTACCAGTTACAATACTGGAACACCAGTATCCGATTCCTAGTCAAAATCCGAGACAAGAAATTCTTCCTATCCTTATGGAATGCTGGAGTAGGGTTGCTTGTGTTTCAAAATACTTGGCATTATTGACATTATGGACCTTATAGGCATTATAAACATTAGCATTATGGGCCTTTGAGAAGACATTATTTCCCATCTGTATGGCAGTTTTCAAAATTTGATGCATGATGGGAGCCGGTCGGCCGAGCGGACAGCACGCTGGACTTGTGATCCTGTGGTCCTGGATTCAATCCCAGGCGCCGGCGAGAAACAATGGGCAGAGTTTCTTTCACCCTATGCCCCTGTTACCTAGCAGTAAAATAGGTACCTGGGTGTTAGTCAGCTGTCACGGGCTGCTTCCTGGGGGTGGAGGCCTGGTCGAGGACCGGGCCGCGGGGACACTAAAAAGCCTCGAAATCATCTCAAGATAACCTCAAGAAGATATGATACAGGGTACAGTGGCCAATGTGTTTTATTGACAGTCACCTGGTGTGATGCATTAGTTACTCCTGAGAAGTTCCTTCAGTTGGGTCACAATGCTGACTTAGTGTCCTACTTCACTGTTCATCAGAATATCTGGATTTTTTCAAACTTATCTACAGTATTTACTTTAACACGTTTCCTCAATTTAAACATTACAATTCATGCTGTCACCCTGTAGCTACCATTCATCATGTAATAAACACCTAATTCTTTGGATACAGAATTACAGTACAGTCTTTAATGGAGGCAGGTACGCATGTAAACCTATGACTTTATTTATTGACTCTTTCTCAAATCACAATCTTCTAATCACATTAAAATTTAAATTGACTCGGTTTTAATGTGAATTTTTCATTCACCTTATAATTATCATTTCAGGACCCAATTCGGAAACCAATGTTGGCAACTTTGGACAAATCTGTAAAAAATCAAGCCTGTGAGCTTTTCAGACTGGTTCAAATCTACATGAGTGATCGGAAACCTAAACCTGGAATGACACTTAATTCAGTGGGCCTAGATATTGTCAGTATGTGTTATAATTCCCTTGGACTTAGGGATGAGCTCTTTGTTCAGATCTGCAGACAAACTACAGAAAATCATAAAAGGTTAGTACTGTACATTTTTAACACAGAAGCCACTCTGCTCTCTGAAATTATTGGAAAAGTCAATCTGTAAATTTTCAGTTTGGACTTGTCTGTCCTCCTCACATGTTCAGTTTTCAGAAACTAGATTTAGTTTTTCAGGTGGCTGAGCACATGGCCATTGCACCAAGAGTGTTTCACTGAGACTAGACTGTTGTTTTTGTGGTGCGCCAGTGGCCACTGAAGCTCGCTCGCTCGCTCTCAATTTTATTCTGCAAGAATTACTGACCATTTACCACCTAAGAGGAAATGTGTGTTGAGCTTTTAGTACAAAGTAAAGCTTACAGGAAAAGTGGAATCTAGCATCCTTAGTTTGTGTATAACAAATGAAAAGTCAACAAAGCCATTCATTTTTCATACTTTGTAGGCTAAAGATAAGGTGTTTGGTTGTTATTCTCAGAGTAAGAGTGATACATTAGTGTGGAAGAGGTATGCCATCATCAGACTAATGTTAAAAGTGTTGATGGTGCTGTTTGGAAGTGGTACAAGCAAACACAAGGGGAAACAGACACCAGTGGTAGGGCAATTGGTTCATATGACCAAGTGTCATATGAATCTTCATAAAAAAGTGAACATTATCGAGTCATATAAATTGTCATCCACACGTCCGTGGAAATAAGCATTCCATTCACCCGGGCTCTAGGTTACTAGCTCGGTCGATAGAGCTTTGGCCTCACACATGTGGGGTCCACAGTTACAGTCTCCTAGAGCCCAGGTCAATGGAAGGCTTATCAAGCCGTATGCAGGCGATGAGTCACAATAACGTGGCTAAAGTATGTTGACCAGACCACACACTAGAAGGTGAAGGGACGACGACGTTTCGGTCCGTCCTGGACCGAAATGTCATCGTCCCTTCACCTAGTGTGTGGTCTGGTCAACATTATCAAGCCGTGTGTACATAGTGATGGATGGCTAAGGAACTTTAAAAGTTGCTATGGTATTGTGTGAAGATACACAGGGAGAAGCAGTTACCTGCCATACAAGGTGCAGAGTAGTATACTGTACTGTATTTCCAAATTTAACCCTCAATATGTGGCTCAAGTTAGTCATGTCTACATAGGTGGAAAAAAATTAAACGGTAAAAAATATTTTTGTTTTCCTTATCAAATTATTAATTTGGATGCAAAACAGGAAAAAGGAGAAACAAACTGAATATTTATTAAGTTTATTTCCACTTTTAGGAAATTGAAGTTTAAAAGTTATTTAGGAAATTTCTAAATAACTTTGGGAAGAGAGAGGGGAAGGTGACTGGGGTATCTGGAAAGAGGTTTTCTTATTATTATTTTTCCATTACTGACCTGTGAGTGACTTGGAAATGGGATAAAATAGATTAATTGGAAGTTAAGGTTGTGATCATCATCTAGCCAGCAATGTACGGGCTGCTAGTACACGAAGATATAGAATACGAGTGCATTGAAAATGTAGTCTAGCATATAGGCCAAAGATATGAGGTGTTGGGTAGAGTGAGAAATGTTTGATTATAGTTTGCATATGCAGAGAGGATGGTGCAGATGGGATTGTAGGGGATTGTTTAAACAAATATAGTTGGACTAATATTACATACAAGTTGGCTCCATTGGGGCACAAGGAATTGAAATGGTTAGTGAGAGAACAATGCTTAGATAAGGTTGTTTGAGGCTTTTCTATCATGTTTACCCTTACAAAATGGAAATTCCAGGTAAAAACAGGCGATTAATTCAAACTTGTATCAATAACAAGGAAATCGCACTATTTTTATATACAGAAAAAATACAGCAGTTACTCTGTAGATACAGTAATTGTATATTATATAAAGCCACTAATAATGCAGTGTTTCAAGCATATGTTTTTATATCACACCCTATTTGTGTTTATTCTATTCACTATTCTGACACAAATTACCTCATTTGTTATAAAACTCAGTCAATCAAATATCTGCTCTTGCTTCTGCAAATGACTTCTACATGCATTGTTTATTAATTTGTCATTTTATTAATACAGAGATAGTTTACGACGAGGTTGGGAGCTTCTAGCTATCTGTCTCGCATTCTTTCCTCCATCGGATAAATTTGGCCCCTACTTGGCTGGTTATATTGCACGACATTGTGATCCTGCCTATTGTGCCATGTTCCCTGATGTCTCCAAATGGCCTATCCATATTCAGGTAAATAGATTAATGTTATCGGACAAATTGCTTATAATAATAATGTTACTGCAATTAAGTTCTTCCACTGCATTTTCTACAAATCACCATTATTACAATTATGCCATTCCCACCAGCCCAGGAAAAATAGCATTTAGTGTAATGAAATATTAATTTATGGGCAGCAACTCTGTAGCTTCCCTAAGCTTGTGGGACTGGCTCACTAGGAACACACAATATGCCAGGTTTCCTGATTTTACCCGAGGGCTACTAATCCTAGTCGCCTCAACGAGGACAGGAATTCGGTAGCTTGTTGAAGGTCCCCCTTCCATTTGCCTTGATCTTTTCCAGGTATATTTTAAAACAACACAGTTTAGGCAGTTATGGCTTTGGCGGGTAGGCAGTTCCATGCGTTAATAACCCAGTGGGTGAAAAAGCATCTCCTGTTCTCAGTCCTACATTGTGGCTTGTTGAGCTTGAAACAATTGCTCCTTGTTTGCATTACATCTGACCGTCTGAAGAAAATATCCAGATCAACATTCTCTAACTTATTCAGTATTTTAAAAGTTTCAATGAGATCTGCCCTGTCATGCCTGGTTTGCAGTGTTGTTAGCCCTGTGGCCCTCAGTTTCCATGTTTCCATCTTCCTTCCTCTACAGTATGGAAAGATGACATGGAAATCAATCACCCTCCAAGCAGTGTTAGGCAATACTCACATTCTTTAACAAAACTTTGAAATAACTCAACATAGTACAGAACTGCCATCCCAAAGTGGTTGCCTGAGTGACTTGGAGACCTCGTGAGGCAAGAACCCCACTCTCAAACCCATGCACAACTACTGTATCAACAAACCGAACAAAATGTCACTAACAAAATTCTGAAAAAGTAATCAGGAAAATTAATATTGAAACAATTGGAAAGAGTAAATTCTCTATCAAAGAGACCATGGATTCAGATGGAAAATCATATCTGACAAACTTGTTCGAGTTCTGTAACTATCACCAAAATAAGGCAAGTGAACAAAAGTATTTGTAGATTGCATCTTTCTAGACTGTCACAAAGCATTTGATAAAGTTCTTTACAAATGACTAATGCACAAGATGGAGAGACAAGCAGGAATAATGGGGAAAAAACACTGAAATGGGCAAGTAAGTGCCTAATGTATTGGAAACAAATGTTCATAGTCAGAGAGGATATGATTGGCTGGAGAGGACTGGAAAGTATTGGTCCATTGGGTATCTGTTCTCCAACCATTGCTTTTTTCAAATTATTTTAACAACCAGAGGCTTTGTTATCTACAAACATCGACAGCGTGTTCATATCTATGTTTGTAGATAATGCAATGCTAATGAGTAAGAACCGAGGTCTTTAGAGTGCTGTAGGAAGACCTTGATAAACTTTAGAATTTTGTGTTAATTTTCTACCACAGATGTGGCCATTTATTTACATTGCTAACCAGCATGTATACATTTTCTTCTGTCCTCCATGGACAAGGTTAGAGAAAATGTACACTCTTACTTATCATGAAAGAGTAAAACAAGCTGTACTGTATTTTCTTCATTGATTTTGAGGACTCTTAAGGATATGTAGTCCCTAATGTGGGTCTTCAGAAATTAATGTTGCAAAAAGTAGGTTACTTTAGTTACTTAATACCCTAGACACTAAAAAATAATTACAACATTTTTTACATATATTGTCCAGTGCTTCAGTTACAAATATCATTAACAGGTCGCGCACTATGCTGGAGTCTGCATGAAACGCCTAGAAAGAACAACAGTCAATGCAAAGAGACAGCGATTGAGAAAGCCCACATTAGAGGAAATCGATTTGGCACGCTTGCATATTTTCCGAGCATCAATGTTTGGTGGCACAATTGAGGAAGTCATGGCTCTTCAAAGAGACAGGTAAGAAAATTACACATTATAACCTATTTTATACCAAACAATTGAAGTTTGGTTATTTGCACTAGGTATTTCAAGATGTTGCTGCTATGTCTTCAACTTATGAATGAATGAAGATACATATACAGAAACTGTAGTGATTAGGGAACAATTTCTATATAGTATATCAATATATACAGTACAGCATACAGGTATTTATATATTTCACAGATACCCACATCGACGATTGCCTTGGGTTCAGACGACACTTTCTGAAGAGGTGTTGCGGCTACAAGGAACAAATACAGAGGGAATATTCAGAGTTCCTGCTGATTTTGATGAGGCAAGTGATTCAACAATTTTATGTCAACTTTGTAAATTAAACAATGCAAGGATACAGTTTTATTGAAAGTAACATTTGTACAGAAATTGTGATAATTGCATTTAGAAAATATTTTGTGAGTGCTGAAATAAAATAATGTCTATAAAGTAGAAGATACAGTAAATAGCTTCGTCTTCACACGTGTGGGGTCCACAGTTAAGAGACCCATACAGCCCAGATGAATGGAACTAAATTAAGTTGTGATTCATCTTCATTATCATGATCTAACATTCCAAACTGAGCATTCACCCATATGAATAAGGGGACCCGGTCTGCTGAGCGGACAGCACGCTGGACTTGTGATCCTGTGGTCCTGGGTTCGATCCCAGGTGCCGGCGAGAAACAGTGGGCAGAGTTTTTCACCCTATGCTCCTGTTACCTAGCAGTAAAATAGGTACCTGGGTGTTAGTCAGCTGTCACGGGCTGCTTCCTGGGGGTGGAGGCCTGATTGAGGACCGGGCCGCGGAGACACTAAAAGGCCCCGAAATCATCTCAAGATAACCTCAAGATATGGTCTTTTGTTTCATGTCCCACTGATGTACTTTATAGAACCAAATTACTTCTCAGGGTTTTGGACATTTTTTTATACGAGTTTTCTACCTTATTTTTGCAGGTCCATCAACTAAAGCAAGTAGTTGACCAATGGGAAGTGGGAGACTGTGGTGACGCCCATGTTGCTGCTGCCCTCTTGAAACTCTGGTACCGTGAACTGTACGAACCTCTAATACCCGACTCCCTCTACCAGGCAGCCATTAACGCTCATGATGACCCCTCACAAGCTGTTGCCCTTGTTAATAAACTTCCTGAAATTAACAGACTTGTGCTATCTTATCTAATTAGGTTAGTACATTTACTTTTTAATACACAAAGAACTTAAAATGTATATATTTACTCTATCTGTGAAAGAGAATGTTTGTTTGAGGTCAGACGCTGGGGCTAGCCTCACCAAACTTTGAAGGGTGACTGGTGGTTGCTTGGGGACAGTCATAGGTCAACCCTCATGAACCCCTTTGCATTATAAAGCAAATGATACTGATTTCCAATTTCACTAAATACCAGACTCCATTCTCATCAAGATTTATTCAGTGTATTTGCAAAAGGATGAATATACTACATGTACCCGAATGGGGTTTTGGGAGTTGTTTTACTCCCCAAGCCCAACCGAGAGCCAGGCTTGACTTGTGAAAGTATAAAAAAAAAAAAAGTTTCTTCTTGAAGACTTCCAGTTTTGTTCTGGTAATATTTCTTATATTGTAATTGCTGGGAGGATATTAATCACTGTGATGTACCAAGTTTATTGTGACATTCACCTATGCACATAAAATTAAGTGTCTACAATTTTTTTTTTTTTTTTTGATATTTGTAAAATGATAAAATCCCTTCCCTGAAGATGTACATGTAAAAAAATGTACCTGGTGCATTGAGACTTCGCTCTCGATGCAACAGGTACAGATAGATTTTCGCTTCCCGTTTCTTCATTCTGTGTGCTTGCAAATAATGCACTCACGTACACCCTTGGCTTTAGTACCTATAGGTGGTATGTAGCCAAGCCTGTGAAGCATAAGGTAGCTTTGAAAAGATTATAGGAAAAGATCAATTTGTAAGGTAGTCTTGAAAAGATCACTTTGTAAGGTCCCCCACTGGAAGAGATTCAATCAATCAGGAAGAGATTCAGTCAGATAGAAATTCAGCCAATCAGATAGATATTCAGCCATTCTGGAAGAAATTCAGCTATTCTTGAAAATATCTATGGAAAACACCACCATGGAAGCCCCTAACACTTTTCATCTATGCTACTTGCATCATATGCATCATCACAACCCAGAAAACGATTCATCTATGTATCTGGTTGATGGGGTTCCTGGTTGACAGGGTTCTGGGAGTTCTTCTACTCCCCAAGCCCGGCCCGAGGCCAGGCTTTTATCATTTATAAAAATTGGAGATGGCATAGGTGGATAAGAGTGGCACTCAAAGCTCCAACTGGATACTCTCCCTATATCGTCCTCATCGGTGCTGTATCACTTGCATCCGATCTTTGTGTTAGGTCCTTATTGCGCATAGCTTCATCAATATCATGACCATTATGTTTTTCAAACAATAAGGTCTGAATTTCACTGACAAAGGGTGATCTTTCAAGACTGAGTCAGACAGGTGTTTGGGAGCCAGAGGTGCATGCACTACCCATGGGTGCTCACTCAGTAATAAGCCCGCCAGCAGCCCTAGGGCATTCTGGGAATTGTTTTTCCAAGATGACTGCCTCTCACTGGAGGTCCCAAGAGCCCATTTCGTACACAACCTACCGCACACGCGCTTTGAATGGGTACAAAATATTCAAAAAGGTGTTTTCTCGATTGACACAGTTTCTCACCGAATGAGTTTTCTCAGTTGGTGCAGCACCAGTGGTTAAACAATATGGACCTGCGTTTATACAGTGTTCTCTGATTGTCCCTATGACAACTATTCTTCACTGGCTCTAGTCCGCAATTCTTCCATATTGTTCCCCTCCAGTATGTTTTTTTTTATATTGTGCAAATTTTGAACTTGGCCCTCCAATATTTTCCATGTATATATAATTTGATGCCTTTCTTGTCTTCTTTCTAAAGAGTATATTTTGAGAGCATTGAGATGACCCCAAGTGTGTTAGTTTGTCTTATGTAGTTTATTTATTAATGAAGACTGTGTATTGAAGATGGTTACTGTTTAGGAGAGAGGTGGTGGAGGTGGTGGAAGGGGTGGGGGAAGCAGTTGACTTTGAAATTGACTTTGAAAATTTGTAGCTCTATGATCAACTTCCAGCAAGTATTGAGTGAGGATGGCTGTGTGTAGTTATGATAGTTACAATGATGAAGGCATATGTAGTGAAGGTGATTACAGTGAAGATCGTGTAAATTGTTTCAGTGAAGGTGTGGTCTATCTCTTGAACAATGATGGGTACCCCACTAATATTATACATTTAAATAACCTTTGTGTCTGCATTTGATTTGATTATTTAATTGCACAATTATATTGTTATATTAATGTTCGTTTCTTGTTTCAGATTTTTACAGTATTTTGCCCAACCGGATATTGTAACGTCTACCAAAATGGATGCAAGCAACTTGGCAATGGTGATGGCTCCAAACTGCCTTCGGTGTACTAGTGATGATCCCCGTGTTATATATGAAAACACAAGGAAAGAAATGGCCTTTATACGTACTCTGATCCAACACCTGGACACGACCTTCATGGAGGGTGTTGTCTGAGACTGGCATTTTGTGGTATAAGGACTAATTATGCCATTATCTGTCACCTTATACCACAGAGCCTATCAAGAGATATGTGCATTGCTGGTAATCACTCATACATTTATAAAAGTATGCAGAATAAAAACAAAATTTGCTGTGGCAAAGCGTCATATAAGATATAAAGAAGCCTTTATTTTCTTGGACAGTCCATAAGTCAAGAACATTCATGTGTCAGTACAGGGGAATGTATGCATGGAGAAGCATGCTATGGATGAACAAATCCACAAGGGCCATGACGAGGATCCTCGTCACTGCCCTTGTGGATTTGTTCATTTGATGCATCACGTTAGTGTGATCTCTGTGTGTGATGCTATGGACGCCACGTGATCTTGGTGCTCGTCTCTTGTCTTACCTCGTAGGCACAGGTTACAGAGACTTTTGAAGGACCCCAGAATTAAGAGCAAACTCCCTTTACAACGTTTATATCACAGGGTTATGAAATACATAACAAAATATAATTAGGATCAGATTTTGAGCTCATGAGCATTTTGATATAGATACACAGTACCAAAAGAAAAAAAAGTTTAGGGTTTGGTCCTAATATCTGGGTAAAGACTGTGATTTGATGTCCATTGACTTATTTTAGGTTGTGTAAAAATGCTTAAGTATGTTCTGTATGATTCCAAATAATGCAAACAATATCTAATTTATTTCATTAATCTGCAGTTATGAATTTTGAATACAAACAAAAACAAATAAGTTAATATTTATAATTGTTCCTTATCAGAGTACAGTACATAAATGATATTTATGTCATGATAATTTCATACCAACTTTTGTTTTTATATGTAACAAATTGCTACAAAAGGCTTACTGTAGTGCCTGTAATTTTTTTTCTTCAAAAGTTCAAGAACTACATCGGCTAACATTCCAAATTGAGAGCGAGCCGAGTCACACTCATTACAGGACTTCCAGGGATCCCTCACTTAGTGGAGGCTTCTGGCCACGTTAGTAAATGTTTAAATGTTAACATTTTTCAGATACTGATTAGGCAAGTAATTGGATTTCTGATATTCAGAATATTATTAGTACCTGTGAGAAGATAATTTAGAATTGTTGTCTAACAGTCAACCAGCGAGATCTGATATGATTTCAATTTGTGTACTTTCTGTAAATATTGTAACAAAATTAGAATAACAATGGCATCACACAGTGAGGGAGATGCCTTACGGTCGGTCAATGATCATGCAGTTGGTGTTCCAACTGCACATAACATGGTCTTGAAACCCAATGTTCCTCTACCACACAGCTTAAACAATAAGGTGAACCTTTACGTCCTGAGTGAAAAATGGACATGCCTATTATCTAGTCTTCAACTTGTATAGTATTTTTTTCACAAACTTCCTTGTGCCAACTCGAACAAATGAAAAACAGATCAAAGCTACTTTGTTTGCATTTGTTACAGGCACACACATGCTTTTGTTAAATGACTTGATATAGTTAAAATGTTATTTTTTATACCATGTTGACAACAGTTTGTTACAACCTTATGTAACACATTCTTTGCTACTTGTTCTGCAAAATATTGTACATGAATTTTAAGATAAAAGAAGTATAGATGTTTATGAGTATGACGTGGGATGATAGTCGGATGGTGGTATTTTTTATATACTACTTAACTATTCTAAGGCATTTAACTATGTAACCATATAAGCCAGGCAATCATGTAAATGACAAGGACAGTACACTTGAGCCAAGAAAACTATAGGTTATTTTTCTGGATTTTCTACGAAGAGACTCAAGTCATACATATGAGGGGAATTGAGTGTGTATTTAGCACATCCAAGTGCTAAGGTGCAATGCTTAATATGCAGCATTTTTGACTACTAGAAGTAACAGTATTAATTATAATGCCGTGTTCTTGTAATTAAATGATGGTTATGCCGAGTCAGCAGGAAACGTATAACAAACTGGTTAATATCGTATTTCTTCTCGGTTGGCATTTTTTTTTTTTTTGCTTTCCTATTTGTGAAGTCTTATTACTTGATCTCTAACTTTATATAAATACCCAACTGTTAATTTTCTTTTATTATAAAAAGCAACTTTTTCCCAAAATCTTCAGATATACAAGAAATTATTTCTGTAGTCCAGAAAAACTTATTGAATATGGCTGATGGCTGTTGATTGCTTCAGAGATTGGTGTATGACTGCTGTGAAGCAGCATAAGCTAGTTGCTATTGCATTTAGAGCATAAATGTGGAATGTACTGAATAGTTTAGTGTCTATTTAAATGGGGTTTGATACCTTGTCATATATAGGCCAACTTTGCATCTTTTTACATCTTATATGTGCCTCAAAAAAAAAATAAAGCACAATTTCTTTTGTACAAATTTTATCAGATTTGATGCATCTAAGTCTTCTTTTTGCCTTTGGCTTGAGCACTGGTAGCTATGCAGCTGGAAATTATTTAAAACTTGTTATTTCTGACAAGGCTTGTATAATCATTTTAATATTGAAATATATACAGATGTCCTTATGTAATATACATTGATATTGTATAGCTGTATTTCAGAATGTTAAAAACATTTAAAATCATTTGTATCATATGAATATTAAAACCTGTATGCTAATTTTATTGTTATTTTGACCTAAATTTTGCTTCCTCCATCAACAGTCCATGTGACAGTGATAGCACACTAAGAGATTTTGTCGGGGTTTGAACCCAGGGCAAAGAAGGGGTCACTGGGCACCACTCCTAATTTTCCTCCTGTTCATCCAGCAGTAATTTGGGGCAGGGTTATAAACTAACTTGAGAGTCATGTTCCTAGAAAAACTATTAGAATAATTCTAAATATTAGCAATAGGAACAGAAAACTAACCATGCTAACAGGAGTCATAAATCATTTGCTCCTGTACCCATCTTTAGACAAACAAAAAATACATTTTTACCACTGTAAAATGTCTGTCCGTCTCTCACAATATTACTAACAACACAAAGACACTTTCTCTTATTAATTATAGACATGCACAAAATAGAATAGGTCCCACAATGAAAGGGAAATAGAAAAGCACAAGAGAATGTGTGGAGTGTATTTTCAGCATGTTTAGGAATACGGGATTTAAACGGGGTTGTGTGTGTTGTCTGAAGACCATTCATTATAGTTCTGATATTTGCTGGGTGGTGATGGGCTTGTTAAATAAGATTAACCTAGTTGAACACAAGACGAAGTTAAAGAAAGTTCAGAGGTATTCCACCAGTTTAGTCTCCAAGCTGAGAGGAGGAAAGACTACTGGAGTTGAACTTCACATCACTAGAAGACGAGTTAGGGGAGACATGATTACCATCTACAAAATTCTCACGAGGAATTGATAGGGGTAGGTAAATAAACTATTTTGCATGGGTGGAACATGAACAAGGGGACAATGGCAGAAGCTTAATACCAAAATGAGCCACAAAGACATTGACACTGAAAAAATTACTTTTGATTACTGATTAATTAATTACTGATTAATTACTCCTTTAATTACTGAAAAAATTAAATTATTTAACTATTCATGTTAAATGGATTAACTACGAAGTGATGTGACGAAGACAGACTCTATACACAGTTTCAACTGATAGAGCCCAATAGGCTCAGGGACATCAACAGAAGTTGATTAATAGGCAAGAGGCAGGACCATAGACCTGAAACTTATCCCCCGCAAGCACAATTAGGAGAGTACCTTCCCTGGCACCCTTCCAACACACACTCCCCATCTCCCCCCCCCCCCATGACACAAACTCCCTATCTCTCTTGATATTGTAGCCATATTCCAGCACACTTCCTTCATCACTATGACCAAATGGTTGTGCCAAGAATGCAAATCTGTCATCTGAACCTACATTTATTGTGTCAGTATCTGATTACACTAATACTTAACCAAAGGTTAAAGTCTACTGACTTGGGAGAGAACATGTCCCATCCACCGACTTCATGAAGGTGGTGTACTGGGGGTGACTTGCCCAGAGGGAGGCATGGGGCTGACTGCAACCACCCTATGACACCCAATAAAATTACCATTAATTCTGCACAGTTTAATGAGACTAGTCCCAGGCATCTTGTCTCAAACCTTTGTCAAACAACCAGACATTTTATATTATAGATGAAGTGAAGTGAAGAGTAGAAGCAAATGGAAGGCAAGGAGACCAAGGGATTTATTGTGACTACATATATTAGTTTGACTATGATTTCAATGATTCAATGTTGCTAAGCCTCTGAATTACGGCTAAGGTGATTGAGTAAAATATATAAAGAGATTGTTGGGTCTTCTGAGCAGGGAAGTAAATGCAAATAATTCTAATGAAATTCAGTTGCTATAGTAGACTAATAAAACTGCTCTTAAATCTTAAAGTGTTAATGGTTTTCATTTCAGTGAAGCCATCAATATTTATTATATTGTCATGAAACATCTACTAAATAACTACTGTATATAAAAAAAAAATTCTACTCTCTTCCTTTGACGAAGATTTGACTGACCTAGATCTAATTTTACGCCTTACACACCGCACGCATATTGTGGGAGAAGGCTATTAACTTAAATAAGATGTGTCTGAAGCAATCAGCTCAATTAACTCTTGTTGTCAGGGACAGGAAGCCTGTAGTTAGGCTCATCAAGGTCCTCTCCCTAGGCCAACTATACTGACCAACCCTGGGAAGCAGCCCACAACAGCCAGATGTATTACTGCCCTTCAAGCAGCCCGTCCTCAGGTTAGTTCGTTAGTATAAGTATAGCTGCCACACCCGTGACAGGTAAAAACATTCTTTTTTTAAGACAGTGCCATCTGTTGAACTTAAGAGCAACACATTCTCTTATATATTACGATTACATTTCAATGTTTCTGATTTCATTAATAAATTTAATTTTCATAGATTGATTTATTTTCATTTTGAATTAATTATTTTGTGTGACATTGCATTGGAATTGAGCTGTGTTGCTTACCATACCGCTCATTTCGTGAGTACAGTTTATTTTTTTATTTTTTCATTTTGTTTTTTTAAATGTTCTTATTTGTCAATGATGGGAACATCAGATCATTTGATGTTCCCAATTTTTTTATGGGAACATCAGATCATTTGGGAATGCATCGGACGAGTGGGGAATGGTGGGGAGGACGAGGGGATGGAGGTGTTGGGGATGTTGGGGACGAGGAGACAGGGGAATGGAGAATGGTGGTGAGGACGAGGAGACAGAAGTGGGGGGATGGTGGGGAGAATGCAGGGAATGGTAGGGAGGACAAGGGGGACGGGGGAGTGGGGAATGGTTAGGAGGATGAGGGGATGGTGGAGTGGGGTCATGGTGGGGACGACAAGGGGACTGGGTGCGGGGAATGGTGGGGAGGACAAGGGGACGGGGGAATGAGGAATGGTGGGGAGGACAAGGGGACGGGGGAATGAGGAATGGTGGGGAGGACAAGGGGACGGGGGAATGAGGAATGGTGGGGAGGACAAGGGGACGGGGAATGAGGAATGGTGGGGAGGACAAGGGGACGGGGGAATGAGGAATGGTGGGGAGGACAAGGGGACGGGGGAATGAGGAATGGTTGGGAGGACAAGGGGACGGGGGGATGAGGAATGATTGGAAGGACGTGGGGACTGGGTGCGGGGAAGGGTGGGGAGGACAGAGACAGGGGAAGGTTGCTGTGGCTCAGCCACAGCAACGCATGGCAAGGTTTAAAAAAATTCAAATGTTTATTCAGGTAAAGTGCATACATACAAGGTGTGATACAAACATTGATGGATTTATAGATAGAGCCAGTACATACAATGCCTAAAGCCACTATTACGCAAAGCGTTTCGGGCAGGTATAGCTAGTTAGTATATATATTTTTTTCATCGGGGTCGTCTGCCACACATTTTGTCTTTGAATTATATGTATTGTAGGGCTTGGTTTCCCTTGAATAGAACCAGCCTTTGAGAGCCATTGCTTTAACTCACACAGCTGTGAGAGTAAGGCTTTGCGTTTTTATTGATACTGTTTGTAAACTTATCCACCGCTGCCCACTGGATGGGGGGGGGCCGGTGTGCAGGACAAACATATCAATTGTGACACTAGCTCTCCACATATGTCAGTTGCTTAATTTAGAACCTGTACTTAAGGTCGATCTCGAACCCATTGTTGATATGACGACTTATATTGAGTTTTGTAACTAGCTCATCAAGACTAACTTACTTAGCTAAATGAATTGTGGAGTTCAGTCCCTGAGCCCATTATGTGTCTCTGTAACCCTTTCCACTACCGCCCACAAGATGGGTATGGGGTGCATAATAAATGAACTAAACTAAACTGTATATTATATAAGTCCACCAACTACACGGAACGTAATCTTTCTGGCATTGGGTCTTCTGACAATTAAGCGTATTCCACACCCTGGCGGCTTCCTGGTGTAATTTGATGTTGTAGTGCTTGAATGTTTAGTCTGTGCCAGTGTTCCGCCTCCCAGCACACGCTCTCGTTTCCCATGAACACAGTAGCGCCCGTGGCACCTGGGGGGAGGGATGGATAGGGAGGGAGAGGAGCGAGCTTCACACCCCCTCTCGAGGATAGAGTTTCAGCAAGAAGCCCAGGCACGCGCCGCCTGCTGTCTGGCGAGGCGGGGGAACCTGGGAAGGCGCCTGGCTTGGGTGTAGGGGGAACTATAGAGGGCTCGTGCGGGTGGAAATGTACATGTTTATCTCTCAGAATGTTTGGTAACAGGTTTATTGTTTGTGATGTGTGTCTATGTATGTACTAACACGTTGTACTGAACGGGGTGAGAATAGCTTGAGCTACCTCATCCCTTTGTGTGTATTTTACCTCAATAAACTGATTTCAATTTCAATTTCGTGCGGGTACCATCAATGCCTTCCCCGCCCACCTACCAACATCTCCGCGTGCCACTATAGACCAACTGCGAGGCAAACTTCATTGTAACATTGTCAAATAAGTTGTATTGAGCAAACTCAGCAGTAAAAGCAAATATAACCATATTTATAAGTGGAGCAGCACAGGGCATCCTGCCGCCACTAGCAACACCGCAGATGTCCGCCAGATGTCTCACCACCCAAGGCATACACCAGCACTATTTTTTCCGCTCCTCGGCAGATGCTGGCGTGATCCGGACGTGAACTTGAACGAACATTTAAGGGCCGGTTAAGGCTGAACGAGAGCTTAAGGAGGAGGTGAGAGTGGAGGCACACGCGGGGTGAGAGAGGGGGGCCGGCTGGTACGGACCCCTCTGGTTCACGGAATGCCTTTATATAAGTCATCACCCCAAATACACGGGGGCGCCGGACACCCTCGGCATGATCTAACCGGGGGCTGTCCACACGCCCCCGGGTACTGTGTGTCAAGGTGTAGGGGGGGGGGCGTGTGTGTGGGGGGAGGGGGTGTATTCACCTAGTTGTGCTTGCGGGGGTTGAGCTCTGGCTCTTTGGTCTCGCCTCTCAGCTGTCAATCAACTGGTGTACAGGTTCCTGAGCCTATTGGGCTCTGTCATATCTACATTTGAAACTGTGTATGGAGTCAGCCTCCACCACATCATTGCTAATGCATTCTATTTGTTAACTATTCTGACACTGAAATTTTTTCTAATGTCTTTGTGACTCATTTGGGTACTAAGTTTCCACTATGCAGTGTCCCCTTGTTAATGTTCCACCCGTGCTAAGGAATTTGTCTTTGTCCACCCTGTCAATTTTCCTGAGAATTTTGTAGGTGGTTATCATGTCTCCCCTTACTCTTCTGTCTTCCAGGGACGTGAGGTGCGGCCCCCTCCCTTAGCCTTTCCTCGTAGCTCATACCTCTCAGTTCCGGGACTAGTCTGGCGGCACACACCTGAATCTTCTCTAACTTTGTCTTGTGTTACAAGACAAAAGGAAGTGTCTTCCCTATACACTAGGAAGGGTATAGGGGGGGGGGGTATTTTTCCATTTGTATTTACTATTTGTTCCTACACGACCGAGTTCTTAGCTCTTGGACCCCGCCTTTCTAGCCAACGATTGTCTAATGTATCGATTCCAGACCTAATTTCTCTCTATAATTTCTACATCATACATTTATTTCATTTATTCATATATTTCTCTCTCAAAAGACACACACACACACTTTCCATAGATGCAGCTTACAGCGCCTGTCTAACTTCTAAGTACTGTACATAGCTAGGTGAACAGAGACATCAGGTGAAAGAAACCCTGCCCAATTGTTTCCGTCTCGGGCGGGAATCGAACCTGGAAAGGTTATATATCCACTCGAGCTGGTGGAGGGCGATTGACTTTTCACCACCACCTGCCTAGCGTTGGCACCACCTGTAGCAATGTGGCCCACAGGTGGTTGTCTCAGGTGGTTGTTAAACCACCTGCCATACACAGGGGGGTCCACGACCACCTGCCATACACAGGGGGGTCCACGACCACCTACCATACACAGTGGGGTCCACGACCACCTACCATACACAGTGGGGTCCACGACCACCTGCCATACACAGTGGGGTCCACGACCACCTGCCATACACAGGGGGGCCCACGACCACCTGCCATACACAGTGGGGTCCACGACCACCTGTCATACACAGTGGGGACCACCTACCATACACAGTGGGGTCCACGACCATCTGCCATACACAGTGGGGTCCACGACCACCTGCCATACACAGGGGGGACCACCTACCATACACAGTGGGGTCCACGACCACCTACCAGGCCCAAGGGAACACGAATGTTAGTCTTCTAAATTACGTAGACGATAGTGAATAGCATTTTTGTTTTGTTTTGTTTACATACGAGATGGTAAACATGGGGCAGACATCTTTAAAAGGACCAGGGGCAGACATCTTTAAAAAGGACCGGGGGCTGACATCTTTAAAAAGGACCGGGGGCTGACATCTTTAAAAAGGACCGGGGGCAGACATCTTTAAAAGGACCGGGGGCAGACATCTTTAAAGAGCCGGACATTTAAACTACAGCTGCCGTTTAAAGAGTCAGCGTGGCGGGAACCGCGCGTTGGGTGGGGGAGGTGGTTGTGGGGGGAGGGGGGAGAGGGGTTGGGATGGGTGGGAAGGAAATGTGACGGGTAGGAGAGGGGGGGGGGAGATGATGGAAGGGGGAAGGGAAGGTGGTGGCATAGACGACCCAAAATATCTCCCAGGGTTAATGGGAGGTGTTTTCTTTATGCTACTTCCTCTCTCTCTACCTCCTCTTCCATCCCTCCCCTCCTATCCCTCTAGCTTCCCCTTCCCATCCCTCATCCCCCTCTCCCTCCCAAGCAACACCTGACATGGAGGCAGGTGTGTGAGGATACAAGTACACAATTTTTCATCAATGATATCAACTTAAGCGAGGAGGCCATGACCTCAGATATCGCAGGATAACACTCAAGAACAGTAGGTAAATACATCCCCTACACCAGACACTTACGGGATCACCATAGCCTGGCCTCGGGCTGGGCTTGGGGAGTAGAAGAACTCCCAGAACCCCATCAACCAGGTATATGTGGGCCTGCGGGCCGCTCCAAGCAACAGCCTAGTGGACCAAACTCTCAAGCCTGGCCTCGGGCCGGGCTTGGGGAGTAAAAGAACTCCCAGAACCCCATCAACCAGGGGCCAGATTCATGAAGGACTTACGCAAGCACTTACGAACGTGTAAATCTTTCCTCAATCTTTGACGGCTTTGGTTACATTTATTAAACAGTTTACAAGCATGAAAACTTCCTAATCAACTGTTGTTATTGTTATAAACAGCCTCCTGGTGCTTCGGCGCTCATTAACTGTTTAATAATTGTAAACAAAGCCGCCAAAGACTGAGAAAAGATATACAGGTTCGTAAGTGTTTGCGTAAGTGCTTTCGTGAATCTGGCCCCAGGTATCAAGCAGGTAGGTGAATAAACTCGTGTTCGTCCGTCCTCCGTGGATAGAGGGGACAGATCTACATATTCTCTTGCATATGGGACAGTTGGCTATATGGGGCACTCATCACGGTGTGTTTAATGTGGGTTTACGACGGTGAAATGCCATTCTAACATTTAGCAACAAAACGATAGTTCCTGTGCCAACAACGAGTGTTAAAACACATAGAAATGACTATAGAAATGACCTTATGTTAGATTAAGAACCCGCCCGTGGCTTTACAAGAATGTAAATATACCAATCTTACGTAATCTCACCAACCAAGTATACCTTCTGGGAAATAAATTATTATTATTATTATTATTATTAGAACTATTGTGTTGCGCCTCCACGGAGTCACTGTGTTGCACTACTGGGTTATTTTAAATGTCATACTTAAAGTAGAATATTAACTAGAGAACCTAACTTGTCTAAGGCCCAAATAACAAAATCCTGGCAGTGATATGTGCTTTCTTACACCTAATTTACTATTTGTATGTGGTATGCTAGGCTAGGGAGAGACCAGGTGGTGGTTGAGGAGTGTAGTGGTAGGTGGTTGATGAGTGTGGTGGTGGTGGCAGGTGGTTGAGGAGTGTGGTGGTGGGGGCAGGTGGTTGTGTGGTTGTGGTGGTAGTGGTAGGTGGTGGTAGGTGGTTGTGTGGTGGTGGTGGCAGGTGGTTGAGTGTGGTGGTGGCAGGTGGTTGAGGCGTGTGGTGGTGGTGGCAGGTGGTTGAGTGTGGTGGTGGCAGGTGGTTGAGTGTGGTGGTGGCAGGTGGTTGAGGCGTGTGGTGGTGGTGGCAGGTGGTGCTGACGCCATCTGCTGGACCACTGCCAGCCACGCAGCACCCTTAAGGGAATTTCCCTTTGTTACCTGCTCCCTCTCCCTCCCCTCACAAGTCTTACCTGTCCCCCACCATCCCTCTCTCAATAGCCCCTCTCCCACGCCACTCCCTATTCCTCTCCCATCCCATTCAGTCCACTCTCCATCCCCCAAACTGTCTCCTTATTCCTCCCAACACCCACCTACGGCTCACTTCCCACCCACATGGCCGCCCCCACTCCCTAGGTGGCCAGATGAGCGCCTTACATCTTCAAGGTAAGGGTTAAATATACCCCCCTACACCGCCCCCAGGAACACCCAGCACCCAGCAGTGTAGCAAGGGCACGCTGAGCCTAGGCGTACCTCTCTCTCTCTCTCTACTAACATAATATTTACCAACATCGTGGGCTTTGTTACCAATGTTGGCCATCTTGCACAGTTTCGTGACTACACATCGTTGGGCCATTCAACGTCTTGACGTGGGTGATGTACACGTCACGTATGCGTCTTATCACCTGGGACGAAGGAGGGGGGTGGGAAGGGATAGTTACAGTTTGAATCAATAGATCTACACACATATCTTACGGGTTCTGCCAATTCCAGACGTGACAAGGTTCTCCTCACCCAGCCAGCTTCCTGTTGGATACTTCGACGCCCTATTGATGGTAATAACTAGAGGGAAGGGGACCTCAATCAGGATTTCATGCAGAGGGACTTTAACCAGTTTATTTTTTCTTTTAACCATTCCGAGTCATCCCGTGATCTTTTAACAGACATGCCAGCAACAAAAGTGAACTGTAGGCCCCTGGGATATGTAGGCACATACACACGAGTGTAAATAGCAATGCCATTGGTAACAGAACCTAAGACTGCACAAGACATGATGGATTACATTTCTCAGACGTGGCAGGAAGCAATAGATAAGTTTGTCTCAATCCAAACGGAACAAAAAATTTAAATGCAAAGGATGGACGTATGAATCAATCATAGGTCCAGGTTCCCGTCCGCTGGTCAGCGCTTTGCTGGGTCTCCGCCTTCCCGCCCTTTGACCTATTCTGGTGGTTCCCTTAGCGCAGTCCGCCGGGTCTAGCATCTGCGTGCATATCTCCTATGCCAGGTAAGTACGACGGGCTCACCATAGCCCGTGCTGCTTGGAACTTTGTGTTCTGAGTTGCTGAATCTAAAAACATCAACAAGCCTGGTCCAGTCTTGACATGCGTAGGGAGAGAAACTTTAGTTCACCGAGGGCCTCAAATCTTCGACAACCCTCACCTGGTTGTGCCCGCCAGTGGAAGGTGTTTACCCCGGGTGTGGCCGCTGTTGCCTGCAGACAGCTGCTCCTAGGAGCCACAGGCGAGAGTTGAGTGCAGGTGAGAGACCTCAGCAGGCGAGCCCCACCCCGAAGATGCGACAGTTCCCTGTCAGAAGTACTACCATCTCTCACTGACACCACTGACACCTTCCCCCATCATGGTGTATAATAGGTCACTGGTAGCACAACTACTAAAAAGTTGGAAGACGGCTATTATAGTCCCGATATACAAGATGGGAGACAGACAGACAGACAGGCAGCACTGAACTATACACCAGTGTCCCTAACTTGCATATCATGCAAGGTGACTGAGAAGATTTAGAAAAAAAATCAGGAGAGACGAAACTTTTGTAACACCACCAACACGGGTTCAGGGATTGTACACCTTCCCAGATGCAACATTATGAAAATGTTGCCTCTGGATAGTAATGGTAGGTGGAGACAGACTCCATACACAGTTTCAAATGTAGATATGAATGAACCTAATAGACTCAGGAAGTGTATATATACCAGTTGAGTGATAATCGAGAGGCGGGACCAAAGAGCCAAAGCTCAACACCCCGCAGGCACAATTAGGCACATACGCAATTCAAGAATGACAACCACTTCCTGACGCAACAGGAGTGGAGGGCCCGGGAGTCCATATAACACAGTCTGACGTATATAAGAATAGCAGCCAGGAACAAAGGGCGGAAGGTATGCCGCCGCGCCCAAGAAACCCGCCTCTATAAGCATTAGTACTAACCAAACGCCAGCAGGGGGGAGAAAAACCGCGGGAAAATGTAATGAGGCTCCTATCCTAACTGCAGAGAATTTAACTATTGGTTAGTTTCATTTATTAATTACCTGAATTTACCCGAGGGGGCCACTAACACTAGTGGCCTCGACGAGGACAGGAAGCCGGCAGCTTGTCGAAGGCGCTCCAAAAACTATTACGTAGCCTATGCCCATCGTGTGGGCGGCGATGGGCCCCATACCAAGCCTGAGTACAATGGCGGAATCCATACCCATCCTGTGAGTTAGTGGTGAACCTCCCACACTCAACCTGTGAGTGGAGGAGAGTCCATATTCATCCTGTGAGTGACAGTGGGAAGGTTACAGGAGGACATTATGAGCTCAGGAACTCAACCTCAATATCCAATTAGCTAAGCAAGTTAGAACACTGACGAAATAGTTGCAGAGTTTGTACACGCAGACATCAACAGCCTATTTCACAGTATTACTTACCTTAAATTAATATAGTTACGAAGTGGTGATGAAGGGCAGGGAAGTTGGTAAAGTGTAGGGAAGGTGGTGAAGGGTAGGGAAGGTGGTGAAGGGCAGGGGAAGGTGGTGAAGGGCAGGGGAAGGTGGTGAAGGGTAGGGAAGGTGTTGAATGCTAGGGAAGCGACTGGTGTAACCGCAGCAGACCAATCCGACTCTACGATCCCAACTGTCGTAAGGTAGAGGTAAAGATCCCTCGAAGAAGCCCACCATTAGGAAGTTCCGACACAGGGGCGGCACCAGGGATCCCAGATCCAACACTCAGAGCGCCCTGTGCCACACCGTACACAGATGCAACATTATGAAAAGCTGTTCAACTTTTGCCTTATTCAAAATCAAAACCAAAAAGTATCGGGCAGCAGCTGTGTTAGGGAGGGTCGTGGGGAGCAGCTGCTGTGTTAGGGTGGGTCGTGGGGGGCAGCAGCTGTGTTAGGGTGGGTCGTGGGGGCAGCAGCTGTGTTAGGGTGGGTCGTGGGGGGGGGCAGCAGCTGTGTTAGGGTGGGTCGTGGGGGGGCAGCAGCTGTGTTAGGGTGGGTCGTGGGGGGGGGGGCAGCAGCTGTGTTAGGGTGGGTCGTGGGGGGGCAGCAGCTGTGTTAGGGAGGGTCGTGAGGGGCAGCAGCTGTGTTAGGGTGGGTCGTGGGGGGCAGCAGCTGTGTTAGGGAGGGTCGTGGGGGGCAGCAGCTGTGTTAGGGTGGGTCGTGGGGGGGCAGCAGCTGTGTTAGGGTGGGTCGTGGGGGGGGGGCAGCAGCTGTGTTAGGGTGGGTCGTGGGGGGGGGCAGCAGCTGTGTTAGGGTGGGTCGTGGGGGGCAGCAGCTGTGTTAGGGAGGGTCGTGGGGGGCAGCAGCTGTGTTAGGGTGGGTCGTGGGGGGCAGCAGCTGTGTTAGGGTGGGTCGTGGGGGGCAGCAGCTGTGTTAGGGTGGGTCGTGGGGGGCAGCAGCTGTGTTAGGGTGGGTCGTGGGGGGCAGCAGCTGTGTTAGGGAGGGTCGTGTGGGGCAGCAGCTGTGTTAGGGAGGGTCGTGGGGGCAGCAGCTGTGTTAGGGAGGGTCGTGGGGGGGCAGCAGCTGTGTTAGGGAGGGTCGTGGGGGGCAGCAGCTGTGTTAGGGTGGGTCGTGGGGGGCAGCAGCTGTGTTAGGGTGGGTCGTGGGGGCAGCAGCTGTGTTAGGGTGGGTCGTGGGGGGCAGCAGCTGTGTTAGGGTGGGTCGTGGGGGGCAGCAGCTGTGTTAGGGTGGGTCGTGGGGGCAGCAGCTGTGTTAGGGAGGGTCGTGGGGGCAGCAGCTGTGTTAGGGTGGGTCGTGGGGGGCAGCAGCTGTGTTAGGGTGGGTCGTGGGGGGCAGCAGCTGTGTTAGGGTGGGTCGTGGGGGCAGCAGCTGTGTTAGGGAGGGTCGTGGGGGCAGCAGCTGTGTTAGGGAGGGTCGTGGGGGGCAGCAGCTGTGTTAGGGAGGGTCGTGGGGGGCAGCAGCTGTGTTAGGGAGGGTCGTGGGGGGGCAGCAGCTGTGTTAGGGAGGGTCGTGGGGGCAGCAGCTGTGTTAGGGAGGGTCGTGGGGGGCAGCAGCTGTGTTAGGGTGGGTCGTGGGGGGCAGCAGCTGTGTTAGGGAGGGTCGTGGGGGCAGCAGCTGTGTTAGGGTGGGTCGTGGGGGGGGGCAGCAGCTGTGTTAGGGTGGGTCGTGGGGGGCAGCAGCTGTGTTAGGGAGGGTCGTGGGGGCAAGGGGGGTGGGACCGGGCCAGAATGAGGGTGGTAGAAGGGCTCAAAATAGGTGTGGGTGCCAGCACGTGGTGAGGGGCACTCGTGCCAACCACCGGCCCTCGCTACCACCAGTGCCGTTGCCGCCACGCCACGAACAAGTGGCTCCTCACGTGTGAGAGAGTCTCCAAGGTATCGTACCCGAGAGCCTAAGAGGTATCGTACCCAAGAGCCTAAGAGGTATCGTACTCGCGGCCCGCTAAAGTGTCGTACTTGAGAGCCTTCGAGGTGTCGTGTGATCGTTCTTCCGTTGCTAAAGTGATATATGTGCCACAACGCTCAGCCAGGTGTGTGTTTACCCCGTAGTGTTGGAGGCAGGTATGGGGGAGGCCGGAGTGGTGTACAACAATGTTGGGGGGCCGGCGCCCCCCACCTCCCCGCCACAGGGACAGACTCCATGGCCGCCGTCCCCCGCCGGTCCGCACGATTCACTAACTCTTCTGGCCGACATCGCCCTGGTGTGCGCCGACAAGCCATGGCTGGCCGCCCTGCGACCAGAAGATCTCCCCGCCCGTTACAACACGCCCACGCCCGCGACAACGCCCACGCCACACAGAGAGAGCAACACGCCCGTGCTGGAGCTGGACGCCCACACCACCATCATTACTGTGGCGCCACAGCACGACCAGCCTCTCAACCTCAGCACTAGTCCGCCACGAACGCCCACACACTCGCCGCCCGCGCCCACGCCGCCCACGACTCCGCCCCCGCCTGTACGAGACGCTCACATCTGTCCGGAGTGTGGGCGGACTTACTCTACCTCTTCCAACCTCGCAAGACACAGGTAAATCAACTAATTTAAGTCTTATCACACTAAGAACACCGCTGGGTTGTTCGACCTGTCACTTGTACCCAGCCGCAGCTGGGACTTGTTTAACTGTCTCAAGTGACCAGTTCACCAGACAAGAAAATTAACATAAGGTAACATCCGCATTTATGGGTCACTCAGCATTATAGGAAAGACTACAGGGATTTGTCAGACGCTAGGCTGTGTGATGCTAAGGTCTCCATATTGTATGGTGTGTCATGGAGGGACGCGTTCAGTAGTTACTGGAGTATGTCGCAGCGATTATGACCATGTCTTCCAGGACATCTTTCTTTGTTGGTGATTTAGATTCAGCAACTCTGAACAGAAAGTTCCAAGTAGCACGGGCTATGGTGAGCCCGTAGTGGACTTACCTGGCACAGGAGCGGGGCAAGTAGCACGGGCTATGGTGAGCCCGTAGTGGACTTACCTGGCACAGGAGCGGGGCAAGTAGCACGGGCTATGGTGAGCCCGTAGTGGACTTACCTGGCACAGGAGCCGGGCAAGTAGCACGGGCTATGGTGAGCCCGTAGTGGACTTACCTGGCACAGGAGCGGGGCAAGTAGCACGGGCTATGGTGAGCCCGTAGTGGACTTACCTGGCACAGGAGCGGGACAAGTAGCACGGGCTATGGTGAGCCCGTAGTGGACTTACCTGGCACAGGAGCGGTGCTGTAACTGGCCGAGGACATAGGAGTAGATGAAGAGTTTTCAAGTTTCATATACCTCATACTAAAAGACCTAAAAAGTTTAGTGACCGGACATTTACTAACAATGTTAGAGTGACATGACCCAGTTGCTGGCGACAGTGTACACATTAGTAGACTCGTCAGCTGTAACCAGGTGTCACAGGTAACACAGCCTCAACCTGACCCTGGCAACCAGGTCGGCCGAGCGGACAGCACGCTGGTCTTGTGATCCTGTGGTCCTGGGTTCGATCCCAGGCGCCGGCGAGAAACAATGGGCAGAGTTTCTTTCACCCTATGCCCCTGTTACCTAGCAGTAAAATAGGTACCTGGGTGTTAGTCAGCTGTCACGGGCTGCTTCCTGGGGGTGGAGGCCTGGTCGAGGACCGGGCCGCGGGGACACTAAAAAGCCCTGAAATCATCTCAAGATAACCACTCTGCTCAACCTTTTGTGCTGCACAATTATACAAGTATCAGATCTAACTAATGTTTCTTTATACTGCTGCTTACCGGCATTTCAGTGTCTAATTTCCCTCTAGCAAACCTGATTGTTTGGAGCAATATAGTCTCGACACTAGAGATAGGAGGGAGGGGTATCTAGGTCTACCTCAATGTTAGACTTTTTGCATGATAACTTAAATTCTATATCATCATTATTTGTAATATTTGTGAGAGATATCACATGTCTTTCCCCGACTCTGTAAACCGTTTTAAGAGTAAAATCCAGAATTATCACAAGCACCGCGAAGCACTGAACAATTCCCTAATTCTCTCTCTCTCTCTCTCTACTTCATGATTGGATTTAAGTGCGCCAAAAGGTTTGTAGTTTAAGGATGATCCACATATATATAAGGCGACCCAGAACACAATGTATAAGGAAGTCACAAGAATCTGACTTATCTATTGAGAAAATATTGAGGCCATGTATTGGGATCGAACCCATGTCCCTGGACCACTGAGGCATACTCCCAAGCTCTCTTGTAGTACCTGTGCCAGTAGACTCAAGCTTCGTGGCCCTTCGTGTGCCACTGCAACTAATGCTCCACACCCCACTAGTGCCACACCTGTCCAGTGGCACACCTGCCCAGTGGCACACTTGCCCAGTGGCCCACTTGCCCAGTGGCCCACTTGCCCAGTGGCCCACTTGCCCAGTGCCACACTTGCCCAGTGCCACACCTGCCCAGTGCCACACCTGCCACGCACTCAAAAGAGCCAAAGTTTCAGTGTACCACAACAGAACTGGAACGTCAATGTAACACACAAACCACTCACCCTAAGACCCACGTGTACGACCAGCAGGTGTGTTGTGACCCTACATTCAGTCGTCCATTTCACAGCATTCCTCTACCATCGGTGTCATACGCCACACTAATACTTCAGGCTCCACGAGGTAACCTCAGACAGCTTCAGAATTGCATCATTTACACATGTAAATGTTATCCATTTAGATTTTTTGTAAATTGCTGGGTGGTAGGACCCTGACTTTGCGCCCTGGAGAGGCCACTCCAGACCAACGACCAGAGCGCAACTCCATAGTCTCCTGAGACTGATGGAAGCCTACTGCTAGGCTAATCATTCTCACCCCCCTTCCCCTCCCAGCTTTATTATTGGTCTCGTCGACCAGTGCTCGATTTTGAGGGTTCAGGGTTGGGTTCTAGTTCTGAGGCCCCGCCACAAATGTAGGCACGCGAGTTTATTGGTCTTTGCTTTTGACGGTCACCTAAATCAGGGGGTGTCCCAAACCCCCAGAGAGAGCGTGGCAGCCCGGAAATGAATATTTCACTCACTTCACTCGAAAAAACTCAGACAGGACGAACTTACATTGCAAGACGCTCTATAAATGTAACAAAAAAAAGTGGGCGAGAGGGTATTGAATAGGAAGCCTGACCTCACAAGAAAAGGCTAGTTTTCAAAAAAAAAATTTCAAGTTTTTCAAATTACAATTGGCTGGGACTGCATAGAGCCTAGTCTTATTTCCTTTCATCAGCTGGAGATCTAGAATCACAGATCAGCTTGTGTGGTAAGGCTGATTTTTACCACTCACTCGGGGGTGAAGGGGGGGTTACGTCCTCTCCAGTGTTCACAGCCTCACTAAATTGGACGAACCTAATCGAGGAACCGCGAATAAGTAAGAAATTATCAAAAGAAGGCGCCGAGTCTGGGACACTATGTAGCCTACGGACCCGCAAATAGACAATGAGACCACGTCAATTTTTTCGAGCCGCTATAAATATTAATTCCTGTTTTGACCGTTACGGGATTTCTAGGTCAAAATGCGATGTACTCTTCGAGAGGACGAGTTCCACAGTTACCTGTAGCAGGCTGAGGTATACATCATGGGAGTATTAAGGAAGAATTATCGCGCCACTGACAAGTGTTTACGTACTCGAGGTTCTGAAGAGTTATTCGCCAGGCGTCCCAGTCGAAGTAGGCCCCAGAAGCCAGGTTTTCAGAGAGGTGAACAGCGAGTTCTCGTCGTCCTTACACGTGCAAGTTACATTTAAAGTGATTTGTGGTAGACAGAGAGAGTCGCTTTGCTATGTTCTTAGGCGTTTCGTGGGCGCTCCAGGAAGTGGCGCCACACAGCGATATTCTGTGCCGTGCAGTAGGTGGCCATCGTGCCGAGGGCCCCGCCGGCGTACATCATCGTGCTGAGGGCCCCGCCGGCGTACATCATCGTGGCGAGGGCCCCGCCGGCGTACATGCTCAAACAACATTACACTGTAGGGCGGGAAGAGGCTTCTCTGTATTTGAGCTTTTCTGTGGTGCTGGTTTTAAGGTCTTCCCGTGAGAGTGGCAGCAGACACAGACAGGCTTGCTACAGTGAAGAACCATAATTGCATTTACAGTACAGATACAGCATTAGAGTTACATTCCAGTAACTATAATTACACTATTACAGTGAATTATAATAACAGCACAAACACCTTCCAGGAGATGAGGAGCGCGTCTTAAGTTACTGGGAAGCCGTTGGGGACAGATGGGCCTCTGCTGGCTGTAGTTTTCCTAAGCATTTATTTTACACAGGCGAGTACAGGAGCAGACGACTGCTGATACCAGTAAGCAGACAATATTTTCCCTTCCCATTACTCATGGCAAGCCTTATACCCACTAGGTTTTCCCCTGAAACTCGACCCAGCCAAGCATTTGAAAACCAGATCTCTACTTATTGCTGGGCGAACAGAGGCGAACAGTTAAGGATCGACTGGGCGCCAATCTTTAACTCTCACTCTCACTGTGTGTGTAGGGGGGAGGGGAATGGGGGGGGGGTTTCATGCAATTACGGTAGAACAGTTAGTTGTTAGAGAAAATGGGTTTAGATGTAGTGTTTTGGTGGTGGTGGTGGGGGGGGGAGGTGGTGTGACGCATAGTGGAGGAGGGGGGGAGTAGTGTGGTGGGGGGGGGGGGAGTAGTGTGGAGGTGGGGGGTAGTAGTGTGGAGGGGGGGGAGTAGTGTGTGTGGGGGGGGGGGTGGAGGCCACCAGAACAACCTGCCTCACACCCGGTGCCAATGTGGCACTCTTGTGTTCCTCACCTGAGAGTTAGTAAATTATTGTGGGGTGCCATCTTGAGGTAGGTCAGTAGTTAGCTCCCTATGGGGAGCCTTACACCCGATGCCTCTTTTCACCTTAGCCGTAAATAGGGTAACCCCGGATTTAGGCAACTTGTGGGGGGTTGAATCCTGGGGAAATATCAGTAGTTCCACCAGGGGGGGGGGGCGTGGACCCCGAGAATAGGAACCCAATGACTAAATAACTTGATTTCAGGTCCAACCACTTGGGCTGGACGGTAGAACGACGGTCTCGCTTCATGCAGGTCATGGCGTTCAATCCCCGACCGTTCACAAGTGGTTGGGGCACCATTCCTTCCCCCCGTCCCATCCCAAATCCTCATCCTGACCCCTTTCAAGTGCTATAGTCGTAATGGCTTGGCGCTTTCCCCCTGATAATTCATTCATTCATTGATTTCAGGTCAAATTTCTGTGTGTGGTCATCCCTACCGTTGCTTGTGTTTCAGACAGACGCACCGGTCCCCGGACGACAAGCGGGTGGCGCGCAAGTGTCCGTACTGCGACAAGGTGTACGTGAGCACGCCCGCCTTCAGCCAGCACATGCGCACCCACAACCAGGGCTGCAAGTGCACCACCTGCGGCAAGTGTTTCTCCCGCCCCTGGCTCCTCCAGGGTCACATCCGCACCCACACAGGTGACCCCACGACCCACGTCTTCGCCAGTTACACTCTCACACCTCCACAGCCTTCCTACTCCTCCCCCGGCTCTGTCACACACTCCTCCCATCATTGGCACGCTCCTCCCCCTCTACAGCACGCTCCTCCCCCTCTACAGCACGCTCCTCCCATCACTGGCATGCCCCTCCCCTTTACAGCACGCTCCTCCCCCTTTACAGCACGCTCCTCCCCCTCTACAGCAAGCTCCTCCATCTCTACAGCACGTTCCTCCTCCTCCTCAACAGCACGCTCCTCCCCCTCAACAGCACGCTCCTCCTCCTCCTCAACAGCACGCTCCTCCCCCTCAACAGCACGCTCCTCCCCCCTAAACAGCACGCTCCTCCCCCCTAAACAGCACGCTCCTCCCCCCTAAACAGCACGCTCCTCCCCCCTAAACAGCACGCTCCTCCCCCTCTACAGCACCCTCCTCCCCCTCTACAGCACGCTCCTCCCCCTAAACAGCACGCTCCTCCCCCTAAACAGCACGCTCCTCCCCCCTAAACAGCACGCTCCTCCCCCCTAAACAGCACGCTCCTCCCCCCTAAACAGCACGCTCCTCCCCCTCTACAGCACGCTCCTCCCCCTCTACAGCACGCTCCTCCCCCTCTACAGCACGCTCCTCCCCCTCTACAGCACGCTCCTCCCCCTCTACAGCACGCTCCTCCCCCTAAACTTTCCTTTGCAACTTTGCTATATATCATTTTACTATATATGGCCATCGAAAAGGAAAATATGTCAAATTGCAGGAATCTAAACATTACTTTTTGTTAATAATCTTTCACGGATAAATATGCAACCTTTTTTTGACTATAAATATATCTAATCATAGTTTTATAAATTCAGATAACTCCACATCTCAAGGTATTTATTCTTTAGTATGTGCCTGATATGTGCAAGGTCGTGTTTTAGTGTGTGTGTGTAGATGGAGATGTAATCCAAGGCAGTCATGGCTCATGGTTTGTAGTCAATATTTGTGTCTCATACAATCTACCGCGCAGCAGAGTGCTTGAATCTCAGGTTTATCTTCCAGGAGAGAAGCCCTTCAGATGTTCCACGTGCGGCAAGGCCTTCGCTGACAAGTCCAACTTGCGAGCGCACGTCCAGACCCACTCCAGCATCAAACCCTACGCCTGCACCCGCTGTGGCAAGTCCTTTGCCCTCAAGTCCTACCTCTACAAGCACGAAGAATCCTCTTCTTGTATGAAGCTACATCGAGCACTGAGTCGGAGCTGCGTGGCGTCCCACACTCCTGCAGCAGCAGCAGCAACAGCGGCCGTCACGATGCTTGGCCCTCCTGACCTGCCTCCTGGCGTCAACACCGCCCTCCACCAACCACCAGTCGGCCTTGGGAGCCGCCTGGGAGCACGACCCATGCATACAGTAACTATCCTTCGCTCGGCCCCAAATATGCATACAGCACGCGTCCATTGACGTCGTCGCGACGCTGTTGAAAGCGCGCGCGTATGCGTTCCATACCACACTCTTACACGCACGCCGGGAAGCACCTCCCAAAGCAAGAGGAACAAGGCATATGCGCTGTGCTCGACTGACAAAAAAAATTGTCACTGGTTACGAAACTAGTCAGTTGTTATAATGCAGTTAAGTAGTGGAGGGCGCCATTAGATGTAGGTCTGATGTAATAGGGAGATACAGAGACATCATTAACCTGATGCTATGGAGAGACAAGGAGTTATATGGCTCCTACACACATGCCTGTGTAGTTACTTGTTGCCTGGGCTATTGAGTCACGTGTGTGGCGGACCATATGTCCCTCAACTATGGTCCAGTTACGTTGGTCTTAACGATGCCTTACCGCCGGTGACACGCGGTGATTACTGGCGACAGGTAGTAAGGTCATGTGACAAAGTGACAGGGAGTGCAGGTGACAGTGATATAGAGAGAAGGTGACATGCTGGACAGGCAAGCAATTTGAGGCGTCTGGGTGATGGGTGACGGGTTGGGTGACAGGTGACGGTAGGGGTTAGGGGGGGGGGGGTTTAAGGAGTGTCTAGGGGTGACACTGGAGGGAGCAGGAGTGGGGGTTCCTCCCTACACGTGTGGTTAAGGGGACCAGCACACAGCCTGTGTTCTCTCTACTAAAATAGAACACTTTAGGCAATAACCCACTGCAAACTCCTACATATATTGGATGCAATGTAGAATGTAGATAATCGCTCGTGTTAACTAATAAGAAACTATTAATCGGTAAAAAACAAAAAAATAAGCATGAAGAAGTCATTGATACGAATAATTAAGACATAAGATGGGTCCAATAGAATTTAGTAGCTAGGGATGGCCTCCCAGCGCAAGGCCCCTTAGGTAAGGGGTGCCAGGTGCCAGAAGGCTTGGCACCAGAGACGGCCACCACTGGCAGGGGGATAGGAGGAGGGATAGAGCCATAGAGGGGAGGGGGGGAGTAGCGGGATAGTGCCATAGAGCAAATATCGGATGGGATATCTAGTCAATAGCGTGTCGATGCCACGGCTCAACCCGGAGTTAAGAGACATCTAGTAAGTGCTAGATTAACCTCTTATCGGGTTGACTGTAATTCCTGAAGTGCCTGTAGTAATTCACCTCTGGGACCACGGAGTAACTTGCTTTTTGTAACCTTTGTATTACTTTGTAGAAACTCACAAAAACTGTATAAAAATTTAAGTCATTAATGTAAGATGTAAAATTGTGAAAGTGTTGGGTAGCTCTGGCAACATGGGGCTCTGTGGCCCCCAGCACGGCCTGCTAGGCACATGGGTGACCCCCAGCACGGCCAGCTAGGCACATGGGTGACCCCCAGCACGGCCTGCTAGGCACATGGGTGGCCCCCAGCACGGCCAGCTAGGCACTTGGGTGGCCCCCAGCACGGCCAGCTAGGCACATGGGGTGGCCCCCAGCACGGCCTGCTAGGCACATGGGGTGGCCCCCAGCACGGCCTGCTAGGCACATGGGGTGGCTCCCAGCACGGCCAGCTAGGCACATGGGGTGGCCCCCAGCACGGCCAGCTAGGCACATGGGGTGGCCCCCAGCACGGCCAGCTAGTCACATGGGTGGCCCCCAGCACGGCCAGCTAGTCACATGGGTGGCCCCCAGCACCACCAGACATAAGGGTAGCCATCAGGATGACAAAAATAAATTAGCGAGACCCCGGGAGCCGGCCAGCCAGCCAGCCACGAGGACTGTGCCAGACCAAACACTCCTCGCCTCAAACTCACATCCTCACACATCTCTAGTGATGTTGGGTCTAAGGCCACTCACCCTCTGAAGGGTCAAAGCCATCACAACAGCTTATTAATGACCAACCAGCAAGTATGCTTTAGTCTGAAGCATTGATTGGTCACCCTGTGTCTGATGCCAAAGGATTGGGGTTCGTGCCACACCTGCCACCCCGTGATAGTGCCATAAGGACGGGGTTCATGCCACACCTGCCACGCCTGCACCATTATGTACATAATCTAGCAAAAATCATGTTGTTTAATCACGAGTTGAAACTAAAGTTTCTTCTCGACTTTGGTATGGAGCTTTAAATATCTATTTATTTATCATATTTATACATTTTCTACATTAAGTTATTTTGTATTTATGTGTGAGAGTGTATTACAAGCCTATCAATATTTACGTGTGAGAGTGTGGTACAAGCCTATCAATATTTACGTGAGAGTGTAGTACAAGCCTATCAATATTTACGTGAGAGTGTGGTACAAGCCTATCAATATTTACGTGAGAGTGTAGTACAAGCCTATCAATATTTACGTGAGAGTGTGGTACAAGCCTATCAATATTTACGTGAGAGTGTGGTACAAGCCTATCAATATTTACGTGTGAGAGTGTGGTACAAGCCTATCAATAGTTACGTGTGAGTGTGGTACAAGCCTATCAATATTTACGTGTGAGAGTGTGGTACAAGCCTATCAATATTTACGTGTGAGAGTGTGGTACAAGCCTATCAATATTTACGTGTGAGAGTGTGGTACAAGCCTATCAATATTTATGTGTGTGAGTGTGGTACAAGCCTATCAATATTTATGTGTATGTGGGATATATTGTGGTACAAGCCTATCAATATTTATGTGTATGTGGGATATATTGTGGTACAAGCCTATCAATATTTATGTGTGTGTGGGATATATTGTGGTAGAAGCCTATCAAAATTTACGAGAGAGAGTTTGTAGTTCAAGCCTTTCGATATACATGTGTATGAGAGTGCAGTAAAAACCTATCAACATTTATACATGTGAGTGTTTTGTGCAAGCCAATCAACATCTATATGTCTGATTGTAATACAAACCTATAAATATTTAGTGTGTAAGTGTAGTACAAGCCTATACATATTTATGTATGCGAGAGTATAGTACAAGCCTATCAATATTTATGCGAATGTGTAGTACCAGGTTACCATTAAATATGACGCCCACTGGAATTTTTATGTAGATGCCTTTAATAAAATAATTACGTGCTTCCTACAGAGAAAAAAACAGAATCACAGGAATTGTATTTCAGAAAAATAAATACAATACGCTTATAATTCTACAAACAGCTGTCACTTTTGGTTATGCCACGTCTTACAGGCTGGTAATACCAGCAAGCGAATAGATACCATGGTACAATTATATAATATTAGATGGGGTACCAGGGTCCCTCTTAAACGCCTATCAATATTTGTTAATCCACATCAATATGAATCAATAATATTGATCCAGCGCTCCCTCTTCCTCTTCTGGCGATCAATTCCCCTCTCATCACTACACGGGGTCGTCCCTGATAGCCCCCATGTTAGCTGGCTAACACACAAGTTATCTTCCACGAACTTTAAGACGAAGACTTCCAGATCATCCTGCATACTGCGCCAGCCGTCATCATCCGAACATTGGAGATGGACAAGCTGTAATGGACCTATTGGCCCATGGAACACTTTCCGTCCAGGACGGACCGAAACGTCGTCGTCCCTTCAACTTGTAGTGTGTGGTCTGGTTAACATACTTCAGCCACGTTATTGTGACTCCTCGCCTGCACTTTCCGTCACCTTACTCACAGGTACACTGTCCATTGCTCCAGCAAAATTATATTCACTTCTACACTGCCTTTGAAAATGTTGACAAGGTTAAAGAAACGTATATCTCGGCTTCCTTCTAAGTGAAGAACTTAAGAAATAGAGAATATTCGAGAACCACTCCTCAATAAAATAAATATATATTTAGAATTTTAGAATTATAAAAAATTTTCTTTGAAAATGTAATAAGGAATTACGAAACGCGTTTAGGCGTCAGACTAGGAATACAAAGAATGAATGTTGGAGAATTACTTTATTAATTACCCCCGACAGTGAAGGAGAACGTAAGAAATAGAGAAGATTCGTGTTAGAATTAATTTAATCTTACTCTTTCGGTCATATTCAGCGATTAAACTGGCTAAACAACTCTGTTTAAAAATTATGCCGTTAGCTAGGCTGGTGTGAAATAATGCTTAAAATCAGGCTGGACTTGGGCTGGACGGTAGAGCGACGGTCTCGCCTCATGCAGGTCGGCTTTCAATCCCCGACCGTCCAAGTGGTTCGGCACCATTCCTTTCCCCCGTCCCATCCCAAATTCTTATCCCTTCCGAGTGTTATATAGTCGGAATGGCCTGGTGCTTTCTAATGATAGTTCCCTTCCCTCCGAAATAAGTTTTCAAGACAGTTGTTATAGATTCAGCTACTCGGAACAAGTTCCTAGTAGCACGGGCTATGGTGAGCCCGCTGTGGACTTACCTGGCTCAGGTGCGGGGCTGTAACTCTTCACCTTTCAAGACTGTGACAACCTGGTTTGACGAACACACTCAACCGTGAACCCTGGAATGGGAAATGATACTCTAGAGAGAATCAACTCTTCTAAATTTTCCAACGAAAATCCAACATTGTAGAAAAAATTAAGTACATGTACATGATCAGTACCTGTTAATGGACAGCAACAATTTACGAACACTGGTAAGAATGTTATCTCCTGAAAATAACATTGAAATGTCATTGGTTATCTCAGGTAAGTCACATATTATAAACAATGTTTACCTTATAGAGGTAAATACCTCAAATGGAACACTCAAAATACAGCCCATCCTTCTGTTTAAGTAGTCCTTGTGGTAACGATGAAGACTTTTACATATATTTCTTTTTTACATATATAAGACTTGTCCATATATTTCCGTAAAAGGCAATTAGAACGTAGAAATCGGTACTATTGAATTTGAACAAACCGGATAAGCTTTTGTTCTGATGTTGCAAAGAAAACTTAACCTAACCTAACCTTCCTAGACGTGAAACATGCTATCTGAAGCCAAGTATTAAGGTTTAGTCTAAGTTTCCCCCCCCCCCCCACACCTTGCCCTAAACGCTGTGCGTATTAGTGGCTTCAAGCATTGTATGGACTAGTTCTATCTTTTAATCCAACATTATGTTTGTAACTCATTTTCAATGTATGTACGTTTACCTGAATAAATATCTTATCTAATGGAGTACATATGTGCTATACTAGACTTAATAATATTTAAGCTTGGTCTTTGCTTTATTTATTTCGGACTTGTAAAGCGAATAGTGCCAAATTCTACTCTCTAATTGTTCATTACGTCTATGTATATACGATGGTCGACAGTCACAAAAAGTACTATCTAAACAGGAGGATGGGTTGCAAAATGACACTGGACAACTCCTTCGCCGCATCCGGTGTGCATTTATCACAACCTATCCTCCTGCCCTCTCGGTGATTTCTCGCATTTTCCTAATAGCTTGGATGGGATAATTTTCCTTCTATGTAGAGTATTTAGCAACACGATCTGGTCCAGCAGCTGTGCTCATTGACTAACACTGTAGGGCTTGTCCTACGTGTGTTGTAGGACTTGATAGAACTGAAGGTTGGGATTCTGGCGTGGATGATGATGTTCACTGTTCTGGAGGTTGTGGTGGAGACTAGACTATAGGTAGAGTGCTTTAGGAAGTTATAGGGTAACTAGGCTATAGGTAGGGGTGCTTCGGGAGGTTGTAGGGTAACTAGGCTATAGGTAGGGGTGCTTCAGGAGAATGTAGGGTAACTAGGCTATACGTAGGTTGCTCGTATCCAGAAAATTCCAAGTATGTTAACTTCAAAAGAACAGGTCACCGTCATGGGTCCTCCACATCGACTACAAAACAGTAAATGTCATACGACTGTGTAATATGACTTTTTGTGTCTGCCGCCCACACTTGCAACTGTCGACTAGCTGTCTTTTGCACAGTCTTGCTTGGAGCCCGCTTGAGATTTTTTCTGTACAGCCTCGCCTAGTACCTTCTGATCTCTCTGTAGTGCTCCACGTACTACCTTCTCCTGACCTTCCTCAGCAGACACACACACACATTAGAGAGAGCAGTCGGGGTACCATACAATCCACGAAGAGAACCTCTGCATACTACTGTGCCAGATTGCTGAATCTAAAACAACCAACCACTGCGACTTAGCCCGTCAGCTACCAGTGTCTCTGCTGAAGTGAATATCACGTTTCCACTATATCAGGGGATGACCTAGAGCCTGGTAAGGCCTCATCTAATGAACAAGGTTACATTAATTATGTAGATTTCCGTCATCCGGGGTGCTTGAGGACGTTGTGGATAACTAGGTTATAGGTTGTGCGCTTATGGACGTTGTGGGTGATTGTGGGTGACTAGGCTATAGGTAGGGTGCGTCAGGCAGTTGTAGGGTAACTAGGCTATAGGCATGTTCACTCCAAGTTAGACCAGACTCAAGAGTTATTCTGAGGTACAGACTGTTGCCATGGTCAGCGAAGCACTGATGTCAAGACATATTAATTGATAAAATTCTGAAGTACACGAAAGGAGTTTACCATTCAAGGTTATTATTGTTTATGAAGAGAGTGGATAAGATTGCGTGCGACAAATACTCGAGATATGATAATTCACATCAAAGTGATTAGAACTATTTGCAGGTTTCTGGGCAACTTGGAATCACTATACTGTAGTTATATTTAGATAAAATAATACGTTATCATTCAGTAACTTGCAGGAGCTTATCTCCTGCCCGAAAAGCTGTGTTTTATTTTGGGGACTTTACATAACATTAAATTACTGTACCTACTAACCAGTACAGTTGGGCTAGTTCTCTACTCACAATCGGGTATCCCGGGTTCGAATCCTGAGCGGTATGGAAATAGTTAAGCACGTTTCTCAACACGCCGGCCAACAGCGACGACAAACACGTCCACCCACCAGACGCCAGTAGCAGAGCGAATCAACACACGTCTGCTCGCCACCACGTCCACGACGAGACTCCTCTTTTTAAATAAAGATAAAAAAAAAGCATTAAATACATACTGAGGAGTTAGTTAAATGTTGTGATATTGCATCCTGGGAATGGTCAGTAAAACAAATATTCCTAGGCCTAGTGTAGCATACATATCCTATACTAGGCCTCAGATAGCTTTTATTAGGCTTAGGAAGGTTAGGTTAGTTTGTCTTTGCACCTACGAAGAAAATCTTTTTCCGGTTTGTCCAAAATCAATAGTACCAATTTCTACTTTTGTAATTGTGTTGTACGGCGGTATATGTACTATGGTCCTCATTGTGTCAGGGGGACAGGCAGCCAGAATGTATTTATACACATTAGGCCTATATCGGGGTCCCCTCTAAGGCCGGAATTACTGACCCCCGCCCACGATGCAACCCCACAACTAGCTGACTAACTCCTGAGTACCTACTTACTACTAGGTGAACAGAAGCATTAGATGATAGCAAATGCGCCCAAGCATTTCTGTCCCGCCCGGGATTCGAACCCGGAATTCTCGGTAGTGTCGAGAGCGAACCCAACTGTACTGATTGACTGATGAAGATTAAGCCACCCAAAAGGTGGCACGGGCATGAATAGCCCGTAAGTGGTGGCCCTTTGGAGCCATTACCGGTATCAATAGCTGATACTGGAGATCTGTGGAGGTGCGACTGCACCCTAAGGAGAGGTCCTGACCTCTGCCAACTGTACTACTGGGACCCCCCATATATACACAGACCACCTATCCCTGACACACTGAATTAAGTTACTCACAGCTAATCTGTTACATTTTAACTCATGCGTTTTCTGAGGTGACCTTAGTTGAGGCTGACGCCTGAATGTTGCTGGTCTGAAACCTTGCTGGGACCCTGAATGCTGGTCTGAAACCTTGCTGGGACCCTGAATGCTGGTATGAAACCTTGCTGGGGACCCTGAATGCTGGTAGTCTGAAACCTTGCTAGGACCCTGAATGCTGGTCTGAAACCTTGCTGGGGACCCTGAATGCTGGTCTAAAACCTTGCTGGGACCCTGAATGCTGGTCTGAAACCTTGCTGGGGACCCTGAATGCTGGTCTGAAACCTTGCTGGGGACCCTGAATGCTGGTCTGAAACCTTGCTGGAGACCCTGAATGCTGGTCTGAAACCTTGCTGGGGACCCTGAATGCTGGTCTGAAACCTTGCTGGGGACCCTGAATGCTGGTCTGAAACCTTGCTGGGGACCCTGAATGCTGGTCTGAAACCTTGCTGGGACCCTGAATGCTGGTCTGAAACCTTGCTGGGACCCTGAATACTGGTCTGAAACCTTGCTGGGACCCTGAATGCTGGTCTGAAACCTTGCTGGGACCCTGAATGCTGGTCTGAAACCTTGCTGGGACCCTGAATGCTGGTCTGAAACCTTGCTGGGACCCTGAATGCTGGTCTGAAACCTTGCTGGGACCCTGAATGCTGGTCTGAAACCTTGCTGGGACCCTGAATGCTGGTCTGAAACCTTGCTGGGGACCCTGAAATGTAGATAATCACGGTTCACAAGCTCTCGGAGCGTACTAGTGATAGCGTATGATCAGTCACCACAGTCAGTCTTGCTTCTGAGGTGTCTGGTTGACGTCGAGCGAAGGATATACAGCGCCAACGGCTGCCATGTTCAGGGACAGGTTAATGGAGACTGAGCTTAACTTCCCAGGAAGGTGCTCAAAGGTAGGCTGTGACCCCGGGAGTTAATAGGCTCCACGGAACGAACGTGTGTGAAGGGAGTCCTTATGGAATGGAATCTCTTGCAGGTGACCCACCATAAGATGTAGGCTTGCTGGATAGAATTACAATGTTTCATTTTCCTTAATTTGATTTTCTTTGTCGGGAATAGGAAGGCTGTGTTTAGGCTTGCGGAGGTGCCACCTAGCCCAACTACTAACCTTCCAAAGGATGCCACCCACAACAGCTGTGTAACTCACGGGCACCTATTGACCTATGTAAACAAAGGAATCGGGTGAAAAAAGGTGCCCAACGGTTTCTGTCCTGTCGGGGGATTGAACCCGGGTGCCACGGTTGTGAGCCGAGGACGAAACCTACGCTATCTTGGTATACCATGGTTGGGGAATAAAGCCTGTTAGGTTTATCGACGTCCCTTTACAGAAGGGTTAGGCAGTCTGCATGGTTACCCATTCACTTCTGGCGTGAATACGTCAGTTTTTTGCCTAAAGGAATTTATCCGTCAAAATATGTATTCGAAAGATCGGGTTCACTGACGCGGCATATGACGCTTTTAAACTATTGACGTATATACGTTCGTACATTCGTGTACTCACCTAGTTGTACTCACCTAGTTGTGTTTGCGGGGGTTGAGCTCTGGCTCTTTGGTCCCGCCTCTCAACCGTCAATCAACAAATCGTGTGTGTGTGTGTGTGTGTTTACTATTTGTGCATGCAGAATCGAGGTATTAGCTCTTGGACCCCGCCTTTCTAACCAATTTATTTTTCCTCTATTATGACTACTACATATATTTCTGACACATGCACACACACACACACCCAGGAAGCAGCCTGTAACAGCTGTCTAACTCCCAGGTAACTACTTACTGCTAGGTGAACAGACGCATCAGGGTGAAAGAAACTACTTATTTGTTTCTGCCTCGACCTGGAATGGAACCCGGACCCTTAGGACTACGAACCCCGAGCGCAGTCCACTCAACCGCGAGGAAAATGTCACAGCGTACCAAAGGTGTGATACAAAGTTTTGTACCATACATAAAGGCGAAAGGCCCTTGAAGGAAAACTGAAGCATTCAACTTTATTATATTTCTTGTTACCTTTGTTATATTAAATCATATATTAATTATTTGAAATTTAATTTTAATAAAAATATCATTTATTTCCGGTTTTCACTTACACATTACACACAACACTGCAAGAACAACGGATATTCTTCCGTTGAAAGTATTCTTCCTATTATTATTATTTAGTATTAGTATTATTTAGTATTATTATTATGAATAAGAAAGTATTCTTCGTCGTCGAAATATTCTTCCTCTGAAAGGTCGAAGACCGTCTTTCTAATTTAAGGAACGGGTGCCAACTTTTGCCTTCTTCATCGGCCATAGAAAATGTTCGTTTGGTCACAGGGACTTCGTTATATCCAGCTCTGCTACAGTTGCTGCCTCGACTATTCTGCCTCTGCGCTCAGTTCTTCATTGGGAAGACTTTCTCCAGCTATATAAAACGTTCAGTCTCCCTTAAAAATACCGTTAAGTATTTTGTCGTTTTCTGTGAATCGGCCTTTTCTTTCCTTCAATCTGATTACCTGTTAATGCTCCGTGACTTTCCTTATCTTGCCATACACACTCTAGGCCAAGAAAACTAGTAACTGGTAACTGGAGGTGTGGTAGAAGAGGCTGAAGATAAGAGATAACTAACTGATCAGTTCCGATACTGTGTTGTCTTGCTGCTGGTTGTTCGTTTCTCGCGGAACCCGACATCATATATACTAGGCTGTGGAGCAGGTGCCAGGCTGTGGAGCAGGTGCCAGGCTGTGGAGCAGGTGCCAGGCTGTGGAGCAGGTGCCAGGCTGTGGAGCAGGTGCCAGGCTGTGGAGCAGGTGCCAGGCTGTGGAGCAGGTGCCAGGCTGTGGAGCAGGTGCCAGGCTGTGGAGCAGGTGCCAGGCTGTGGAGCAGGTGCCAGGCTGTGGAGCAGGTGCCAGGCTGTGGAGCAGGTGCCAGGCTGTGGAGCAGCTACCAGGCTGTGGAGCAGCTACCAGGCTGTGGAGCAGGTGCCAGGCTGTGGAGCAGGTGCCAGGCTGTGGAGCAGGTGCCAGGCTGTGGAGCAGGTGCCAGGCTGTGGAGCAGGTGCCAGGCTGTGGAGCAGGTGCCAGGCTGTGGAGCAGGTGCCAGGCTGTGGAGCAGCTACCAGGCTGTGGAGCAGTTACCAGGCTGTGGAGCAGCTACCAGGCTGTGGAGCAGTTACCAGGCTGTGGAGCAGCTACCAGGCTGTGGAGCAGTGAACAAGACCTTAACACCACCAGAGCGCTGTGTGGAGCAGTGAATATTCGAGTTCCCATAACAATCAATCAAACGCATTGCATAATGTGCACAATGTAGAGAAATGTTCCTTCATGGACTCAATAAGCCACTTCGAGAGCGTCAGAAAATGTTGTCTAATGTAACAACAAAATACTTGTCCCTCAGTGTTACGAACAAAGGAGCTTCTGGCACAAATAACAGTAAATAAGACAAAAGCCTAAAATTTTCACAATGAAGTAGAAAACTGACACGGATGGGGAAATGAACTAAATTCATGGCGAGAATACTCTAGCGAGTACTTCTCCATGGTACGCTGGAAAACATTGGTAATATATATATATATACGAGCCAGCCTTCGAGACTTCTACCTGTAAGACCAGTTTATAAAATTGTGTGAGTGTGTATGGTGCTGTGGCGGCCATCGCTGGTCCTGGAGGGACCAAGGTCACCACAGTATAACCCTGCAGGCGTTATGGCCAGATAGTCACCAAACTTGTTACATCAGAGTCATGGAGGGCAGGGTGAGTAATGTGTTGTTACTGACTGTTATACATGTTGTTTTAGATTTAGCTACTCAGAACAGAAGTTCCAAGTAGCACGGGCTATGGTGAGCCCGTAGTGGACTTACCTGGCACAGGAGCGAGGCTATGTATGTGTCTGTTGTGCATATGTACACTACAACATTATAGGCTACTCATGGCCGTGCCACCTCTTGGGTGGATTAATCTTCACCAATCACTAGAACAGATGAACAATCAATCACCATGTCAGTGTACATAGAGCATATCCTCCCCGGCCAGGATACGAACCCAGGACAAAGCCGCTCGCGAAACGCCAGGCGAGTGTCTAACCAACAGGGACCTGGCATTTCTCCTTTTCTGACACTAGGCATATTTTTCTGTCAATATCTATTTAAGCGTGCGAGACTATAATATCTTCATAGCTCAAACTACTATGTATTAGCGAATAAACTTACCATTTATGTATAATGATTAATTTTAAATACATAGCTATTAAAATGGAACAATCTCTATAACTAGCTGGCATTATAAGGTGTCTGATAACTTCCAATCTTTTTGATTGGTCAATGTGGTCTAACGGCCACACTGGATACGCTAAGGTGCATGGAGCCCTGGCTGTCTGGGTTCGAATCCTTCAGGGGTGAGGAATTTTCGGTGTTCATTTATTGTGTATATATTTATATATATACACATACATACACAGGATTAACAAAGGCATTAGGTGAAAGGAAACGTGCCAAAGCAGTTCCGTCTTACTCGGGGATCGAACCTGGGCACAAAGGACAGGAGCCACTTGATCGCGGACAATAAAGTGTTTGATTTTATTGAATTTATTAATATTTCTTGGTATATACTGGTACAAAATATGCAACTTTTATTCCATTTATATATACAATTCTTATATTCCATTCATGTATGCGGAAAAACCACATGTGAAGAATTAAATAATGTTGAATGCGTTTTCGGCTCAATTCGCCTTCATCAGAGCAAGAGAGTGCCAAGAAATATATAAATATATATACACAAAATAACAAATGGATAATATTACTTATTACATTAGGAATACTGGTTATAAATAGAGTGGTAATGTTAGTGGCATCGATTGTTGTGGTTATGGGTCGTGTGGTAGTTGTGGTGGCAATTACAAGCACAACCATCACAACTACTACCACCAGCACTGATCTACAACCAGTAGGGATATTCCCAGCATGTCTACCACCTTCACAGATATCCTCGGCACATCTGTCCCCAACATAAACTGTTGTATCACGCAACAGCACAGGTGTATGAGCTTCTAAAATTCATTACTGTAGTTGTAGCGCCTCTTGAGGTCACAATGATTGATTGTTGTTAAAGATTCGCTACCTAGAACAAAGTTCCAAGTAGCACGGGCTATGGTGAGCCCGTAATAAATCACAATGATGCTAGTTTGACTGTTGATTTATTGGTTAAACTCTTGCAACTAGCTCAGTTCCTAGGTCATAAAAGTATGTGTGTGTACGTCTGATACCATACTACTTGTGTAAAGGAGGAAATCTATATGTTTATCTCTCAGAATGTTCGGTAATATGTTTATTGTTTGTGATGTGTGTCTATGTATGCATTAACACGATGTACTGAACGGGGTGAGGATAGCTTGAGTTACCTCATCCCTTTGTGTGTATTTTACCTCAATAAACTTATTTCAATTTCACTAGCTCAGCTAGGAATAATGCAGCATTGATGAGGTTCAGTTGCTGAATCCATTATGTAAGGGCCTCTAATGTCAGATATTCACCCTCGATAAGAATGAACCGTGCATCAGTGAGTCACATCAACAGATAAGAGACTGTGGACTCGTCCATCAACAGATGAGTCTAGTTCAAGTATGCTTATTGAGACACTTCTGTGTGAAAATAATTTAAACAATTATTCATAAATATGACTCAAGAGTCGAGTCATTCACAACGCAAGTGTACTGGTAATGATATGGATGATTGCTCTTCCTTACCACTCAACTGCCTTACAAAACTCCCATTGACTTTCATTAAAAACAACAGTCATCTGCTTTCTCAACCATAAACAGTCCGCGGGACCAAAGAGCCAAAGCTCAACCCCCGCAAGCACAATTAGCTGAGTACAGTATTTACTCTAAGAGTCGGAAAGAAAGCTGCCTTACAAAAACTCCCATTGACTTTCATTAAAAACAACTTTTAATTATTTATTAGCAAGTAAATTAAACATTATCTACAATTATATTTTAAACCCGTTCTTTGTCAGGGACAGTTGAGGGCCACAGGACAAAACATTACAAACCAGACAAGACAAGGCTGATCTCATCGCAACCTTTAAAAATGTTGAACAAATTAGAAGATACTAATCCAGATCACATCTTTCAGAGGTGTAGTGTAACTCACGAGGGACAACAGCTTTAAGCTCAACAAGTTTAAATATTACACACAGAAATCACAATAGCGTGATGTATCAAATGAACAAATCCATAAGGGCCGTGACGAGGATTCGAACCTACGTCCGAGACGCTGCCTTAATCAACTGAGCTACGATATGGTATAAGAATACCATGTCGTAGCTCAGTCGATTAAGGCAGCGTCTGGGATGCTCTCGGACGTAGGTTCGAATCCTCGTCACGGCCCTTGTGGATTTGTTCATAAGCTTTATAGCATAGCAACAAAAACAGGAGACGCCTTATCACACCACTTGGTCACTAGAGGCGGATAGTTTATCTTTTACCCTATACACATCCTGTGAGCTGTAGCGCAAAGGGAGTACAAAGGTCACAAAACATCTTAGCCAAGCCGCGGTCGATATTTAACACACTTATTACATTACATCTCCACAACTAATAATTATAATGATAGGTTGTAAGAAACTTCTTGCACTGCAAATGCTATGAATTATATATTATACATTGGAGGGAAGTCAATTGCTAATACAGAACGCAACAAATCCATAGAATCGCCTATACGTCTAAGTTGTGAATTCTCAAATACTTCAGATTAAAATTTAGCTTGAAAATATCTTCAGGAACAACGGGGAGGACCTTTGACAACCCGCCGGCTTTCAATCCCCGTTGACGCTGCTAGAACTGGTGGCCCTCGGGTAAATTTTGGTAAAATAACTTTTGCATATTTGTGTGTAAACAAACATGATTAAAAAATACACTAACATCTTAAGTAGCCTAACCCGTGCACATAGTTGTACGACTATCAATACTACTTACAAGACTAATAACACTCATACTATTAACACCAACACTATTACTAATAATATATACACTTATAACACTGACATTGGTATGATTCTCTGTTACAGCTGTCACTGTTAATTACAACTTTCAGTTTTAAATACAACACAATCATTTTAGGGAATGCAAGTCACAGTTATATTATGGCAAATTAGACCCATTCCCACTTTAATGCTGCATTAACTGGTAACTCGTATAGAAGTGTGTAAATTTTTTCCACTCTGCTGTTGGCTGTTTGGCGATTTTTGCCCCGGAAGGTTTGTTTATTGGGCAGCGTCACTCGCCTACGAGTGAACACACCGCCTTAGTGACGGTGCTAGGTAGCAGTGAACATCACCTGCTAGTGAACATATCGCCAGAGCAGCATGTACAACACCCCCTAATAGGAAGAAAACCCGCTGGGTTTGTTTATCATGCCACTTGTACTCAAAAGCAGCTGGGGCAACTGTCTCAAGTGAACAGTTCATCAAACGAGAAGATTAATATATTTGATGTGCTATTATATGCAAGAAATGACATCACTTGTAACGCACTGTACAGTACATGAAGATTAATTTCTGATAGACTGTTCAAGTTTCTAGAACACTTCATTTAATTTGATGACTATTCATAAATATTTAACCATTAACTGGCCCTAATTTACACTGGTATACACGATATAACTGTTCATTCATAAATTGCTTGCGCCAGCTCTCTTTCCGACTCCAGAGTAAATACTGTTTATGGTTGAGAAAGCGGATTCACGTTGTTGTTGTGGAGGACTGTTGCTTCGAGGAACTTCGGACACACTATGTTGAGGTCGAGGCTGGTAAACGATTATGTCATTCATTTCCTCGTATAAATGTTCATCTGAGTTGACGCGGTCAAGAGGGTCGCCACCGGCTGGGCCTTGAGTCAAGGTATTGAATATCGACGGTCTAGTGACTACGGACGAAGGCGCTGAAGCATTCCTCTCTGCCACCGAAACCGATGAAGATCGTTTTGATCTCCTTAGGTAGATGGCAATGGTGGCGAGAATGAAGACTATTAGGAGCATAATAATGACCAGCACGACCCAGGGAGTGACAGAGGAGACCGGAGAAGCGTACTTGCGCGGGTCACAGTCAAAACTCCAAGAGGAGGAACCTTGCGTCGTTAGCATGAAATTGGTGCCGGTAATTTTACGTGTGTTCTCTGGTGATGCAAACTGCTCCTCTCCGTCGATTACCAGGTGATAACTCTTTGATAACTGGTTTTGATTGATTCTCAACTCGTGCCAATAGTCCTTTTTACTAAATATTTGTGGCAAGATTTTGAATCTTCCAATTTCATTGGGGTAATCTGGCACACACACCTTATAAAATATATCCAGCCCTAAATGCTGAAAATGTTCGCCAGGTTTGACATAAACAGTAAAGTTAGGGTTTGAGAAATCTCTGACAAGGCAGGTGGTGTTCAGGCTATCAGTAGAGAAGGTATGGCAACCATAGCTCTCTTCTGGCGTCAGCTCGCAGCCCTCGTATTTGTCACAGATTACTTCGTTGAATCTGTTATATATTGACGATAATAATGTGTTGTTATATATTGACGATAATAATGTGTTGCTCACTGCGGTACAGGAACATTCAATAAGAACAAAAACAATGAAGAAAATCTTGACAGCCATGACACCTCTGGATAGGTTACTCTTAACCTAAATATATTTGTATTCCGTATTAAGAATCGTAGCTTTAAATCATCACTCTGATTGTATTGACCGATGTGAATACAGTAAGAATACAACTCAGGGGTAGGAATACTCTGGGCCTGTCAGATCTTCCAGTCCTTGAGTAGGCTTCCTCAGCCCTGCCCTCCACAATACCGTACTCAAGAGGGCTTCTGTTGGCTCCTTAATTTATTTTCCTTGTTTTTCTTTTTCTCCTTTCCTTTTCCTCCCTTTATTTTATCGTTCTGAATGTTTTTTATCAGTAAAAATACACTGACGAGGATTCGTACTTAACTAAAAGTTTGTTTTACGGAAGAAATGCAGAGACTGGTGCCACTGTGATGAGCCGCCCAAGGAAGATGTCCTCCCAGCAGATGCCAAGGTAGTAGATGTCCTCTCAGCAGACAAGGGTGTAGTTGTTCAAGAAACAGACATGGCAGCAGCTCTAGAGAGCAGGCACCGATGCTGCGTACACCTTGGGAGTAGAGCAGAAGACGATGTCCGGAGACCAGGAAATGAAGGCTTCCACTACACTGGCACACTAGGCGCAGAGGAAATAGATTCTTCCAGTAGTTATAACAAGGGCGGAGTTGAAGGAGCAGTCACCGAGGAAATGCTTTGCTGGGCGCTCATCTACCTCGACTGTAAGCGAGTGAGACGTGGCAGAGGTACAGGATCTGTGATATCCTATACTGCGTCATATCCGAGACCACTCTTAGTCATGAAAAACTGCATTTTTTAACTATACGAACAAGTATCTTGCCCGAAACGCTGAGCGTACTTGTGGCTTTATGTGTAGTAAATACTTGCCTTACCTAGAAATCTAACACTGTTTTTAACTCATTGTGTATGTATGTACTTTTCCCTAAATAGCATTTTCATTATAATTAACTTGACTCTGCTAGTTAGACAACTGCTAACTAGTTGAGAAAAGAAAACGTCTAGCTATCATTTTACACAATTAGCAAACGTCTTTATTCAACTGTTAGGAAAGATAGTGTTGGTGTGTTGGTAACAACAGACAATTGAAAAACAAAATAATTGACATCAAGGCACTACTACGGATGTCTGGTGTCGGATGAGTCAAGTGTAAAAGGTCATGTTGATTAGAGAAACACTAATGTACTTTGTCAGCTTCAGTCTTCCTTCATGATGACGACTCGTGTCTTGGCCACCAAGAGTCACGCTCATGGTGTCATTTTGCATGCTAGTTGCAGAGTCTCAGCCCCACTCCTGTGCCAGGTAAGTCCACTACGGGCTCACCATAGCCTATGCTACTGGAACGAACATTTTGTTCCCAGTAGCTGAATCTAAAAACAACAGCAGCATTCTAGAGAGTCAACACAGAAAGGCAGAGATGGACAGAAAAACAAAGTCAGAGACAATAACAAAGCAGGCACATACAAAAATATACACGCGCACAGATCTACGATCCCCAAATTCAAGTACGTTTATGTGATTTCAAAGGGATAGAGTAGCTTAGGCTATTTCTGCGATTCCGGCTCCACTCGGGCACCACAAGGATATCTATCGCACATAACATGTGTGTATATACATTTTATTATGTTAAGAGTGAACTTGTTGATGAATATTCCCACTGTGCAGGGTAAATGCGTCAGGCTGTGCGCCATCTTCGTGGTGTCGGGGTTGCTGTGTGTGACGTCCCTGGGTCGGGTCTTCACCCGCTCCTCCACCACCGCCCACCTGCTCGGTGAGTACTACCTATCTTGTCCGGTGTTGCCCAACGCACTTTTCATCACACTACGTGTTCCTGCTACTGTATTTTGTTCCTTCCCCACACACTGTATATGTCTGCTAAAAATACTCTGTTGGAGTCGCACCTGCCCCTCTTAATTTGTTTGTCGGGGACAGTCGACAGAACATTAAATACAGTCGGGACAGTCTGGCACACTCCAACAGAAATATATATATACTTTAGGTTTGCATCTATATATACCCAAGGTCGAACTACTGACCCTCCGTGGATCCCACCCTACAACAGTTGTTCAACTCTCGAGTATCTATTTATTACTAGGCATTAGGTGAAAAGAAATGTACCCAACCATTTCTGTCCCGGAAATCAAACCTGGGATCCCCAATTGTGAGTCGAGAACGAAGCCAACTGCGCTAGGAGATTCTAATTATAATGTAATGTGCCCCTACATCCTCTCGTTGTATGGAGTTTGTCAAATTGTATTGTGTGGAATTCTTCGCAAATTTGTATGATGTCGCTGCTAAGTTACACTATATATGGCGCTCCAGCTAAATGATTGTGGCGCTCGCTTGTAAAACTGCTATGTTGATATCACGCCATGTATCCCCGGAAACCGTCGTGATATTAACTAGTAAGTTTACTGTCACAGTAAGCTCTGACTTCAACAACCCCTCTCAAGGTTGATAAGTGCTTATAAGCACAACACTACACCACTCCTGCACAGTTAGTGGCTAGTCATGAAATAGTTAAATTATTATCATAGGCTTATTGAGGTGCTAGGCTAAGTCCATGGCGGCAAGCAGTATCCTGCACAAAATTCTCTAGCATACTGTCCTCCAAGTGCAAACCAGGGAATTATCAGGGAACGAGAGCGCCAACTATATAGTACTGGGAAAGGGTTAGGATAAGGATTTGGGATGGGTCGGGGGAAAATGAATGGTGCCCAACCACTTGGACGGTCGGATATTGAACGCCAACCTGCATGAAGCTAGACCGTCACTCTACCTTCTACCCCCAAGTGGTTGGACACGAGTTTTTTTTTAGCCAATTTTGGCACACGCTCTCAGAAACGTTCACCTGACCTAGGCCAACTAGACTGGCTTTCCCCATGATGCAACGCACAACAGTTGCCTAACTCCCTCTTACCTATTTAATGTAAATAGGTACCTATTTAATGTAAACAGAGACATCAGGTGCAAGGAAACGCGCCCAAACGTCTCCGTTATGTCACAGTTGTCGAACCCGGAACTTCAATATGGCTGTGACTGGATTGTACACCCCCTTCCCCCCCACCTACTGCTCTACAAGTACCATCAAGTATCAGTTGAAAATTCCATTTTGCGGCTGGAAAGTGATTTAAAATTCCCGTCCAAGTGCCCGTTCTCCTGATATACCACTCCGTAAAATTGCAGCTGTTTTGCCTAGCCTGAAGCATGCCAATCCAAACAGCCTAACTTGTGGAGACCGATGTATAATTAATTTTATCAGGAGGAAAGCGCCAAGCCTTACTTTTTAGCAAAGCCTAACCTAGATGTATAGCAAAAAGTCAATATTACGAAGCTTTTAGTTCGACAAATATTTCGTGAAAGAAAATATACGATGTACTATGCGAGAAGATGAGGTTTGTTGAACAGGGTTTAAAAATACTTACTACGGCAGCAATGAAGCAGTAGGTCCACAGCACACGATAGATATGATAGAGCCCAATAGGCTCAGGAATCTGTACACCAGTTGACCGACTGTTGAGAGGCGGAACCAAAGAGCCAGAGCTCAACTCCCGCAATTACAACTAGGTGAATACACGGAGGCAAATATAATAATAATAACCGGCCGCTTGTTTACAGAAACACTGACTGACTTACTTGTTTGGTGTCGCCTCCTAGAGACATCCGGAAGTCCGTCGAAGTACTCTATTTCTCCGGAGTTTTACTCTCTGTTCTTGAGAACACTCGGGTGAGACCGTAAAGAATGTGTGTCTACACATTCAAGAATGTCTGATTAAGGCCGCTCGGCCAGCACAATAATGTCACCAAATTGATTGTTTATCAGAGAACTACAAGATATTTAACATGTTTCTCTCTGCGTCCTTAGAATTTGTCACCGTCTTGAGTCACAGATAGGAGTATATTATCAAAAGTCATCTTAAATTCACTTGTCACAGCACTACTCAAGCGTCAAGACAACCATTGTTACTGGCAAGACCTTCAGCCAAACTCGCCCGCGACTCACGTCGACTCCAAAGTCGCATTCGCTAATCAAAATGTTTCAAAATCAGCATTCTTTTAAATAACAAATATCAGTATTATATAACAACATTTCGTTAATATATAATATATTAACATATTTAGACTAAGGTTAACTTAGATGTTTATAAGTTCTATTGCCAATTATTTATATTTGCAGTACGTGAGTAAAGATTCAGGCGCAATTCGAAGAGCAGCCTAGCATTCGACCGAGACACGTTCATCAATTTGAATATACTGTGTATTAAAAATAGGTATCTTCTCATATATAAATTAATATTATTATATATTAAAGTTCAATATATAGTTTGGCCTAGGTTAGGTGTTTAGGTTCTGTTGGCGGATATTTGTATCTTTTTTTATCGATATTTACAGCGTTGCGATTCGAACAGAGGTCGTCAGCGAAGCCTTGTTCAAGAAAAGTACGAACTTCATCAGTTGTGAATCATATGAAAAGTGGTTTTCAGTAATAAACAGGGTTTGGCGGCTACATGAAATGAACATTTGCCCTTTGTTAAGGACAGGCTGCCCATCAGCGTCAACAAAGACTAAATACTTGTTAATTTGCTTAATGTAACGTAGTAATGCTCATCTGCTTAAATACAAATGCAAACAAATATTTATTCAGGTAAAGTACATACATACAAGGTGAGATACAAAAGTTGATGGATTTATAGATAGAGCTAGTACATACAATGCCTAAAGTCACTATTACGCAAAGCGTTTCGAGCAGGAAAAACACGAAGACTAAAACTTAATACTAATTGAGATTAAAGTATAAATTGTGTTGAGAACAAATAAGAAAAAAATATATAAAAAGGGGGGAGGGAAACATGGCAGCAAAAAAGCAACAATACAATTTGGTCAACAAATAGCATTGTTTAAAATCGTAGACATGGGTTGACATTTAGGGGTGAGGTAGGTTACATTGAGTTAATTAGGTAGTACTTAGTTTTTATCTTAAACTGGTTTGGTGAGGTACAGTCTTTAACATAATTGGGAAGGTCATTCCACATTTGAGGTCCCTTGACTTGTAAAGCATTTCTAGTTTGATTGACTAAGTCGTACTCTTGGAATATCAAATAGGTATCTGTTACAACCTTCTAGGAAGCTTTTAAGGTCAGGACTGACATTACAGTTCAGCGTTTTATATATATATATATATATATATATATATATATATATATATATATAATACACATGAGAGGATGTGCAGTGACATAATATCTAACATATTCAGAGATTTGAGTAGGGGTACCGAGTCATGTCTGGGGCCAGAGTTGGATATTGTCCTAATAGCAGCTTTGTGTTGAGTAATTAGAGGACGTAAATGATTTTGGGTAGTAAACCCCAAGCACAAATGTAACGTAGTAATGCTCATGTGCTTAATGTAACGTAGTAATTCTCATCTGCTTAATGTAACGTAGTAATTCTCATCTGCTTAATGTAACGTAGTAATTCTCATCTGCTTAATGTAACGTAGTAATTCTCATCTGCTTAACGTAGCTGCTAGTAAGTCTCACTTGCATAATGCAACCTAGTATATAAATAATCATTTGCTTAATATAGCCTTCAAATGCTTATCTGCTTAAAGTAGCTTAGTAATGCAATTCTTTATAATTTAACCTAGTAATGTGATTTTTTCCAATTTAACGCAATTCTTTCCAATTGAACCTAGTAATGTCCTCAGTTTAATATAGCCTAGAAATGCTCCTTTACCTCATATAGCCTAGTAATGTTTCTTTATCTCATATAACCTAGTAATGCTCCTTTGCCTAATAATACTCACCTGTTGTCTCATAGCCTAATAATTATTTTTTCTAATATAGCCTAATAATATTTCTGTATATAGCCTAATAATATTTCTCAAATATAGCCTAGTAATTCTCCTCCTAATATAACCTAGTAATGCTCCTGTGTTTAATATAGCCTAATCATTAAATCATTATTATAAATGAATAGGTAACTATAACAAAATTATGAGTTAACCTATAGCACGTCTGTTCTCATGGACAAAGTAAATAAAATATTAAAATAACTCAATACATAAAATGATATTTCCTGTACGAACGTGCTTTAGACGCGCCTGATATATAATGATGTGTGACTTCCTACAGAGATGATGATGATGGTGCTGACGGTGCTTCTGGTGTGCTGCGTGGTGGAGACCTGCTGTAAGCCCCTCGACGATGTCCCTCAGAGCAGAGCCTCCGTCGGCAGCAGGGGGTCGCACTCCTACACAAGAGACCCGCTAGTATACGCTGAGTCTCCCCCGTCGTATGAAGAGGTTCTGGCTGCAGAGGCCCTGGAGCCTCCCTCCAGTACCTCACAGGAGGACCAGGCTGCTGGCAAGACTATCCCCGGCACTTTGCAACACTCGCCGACGCCTAAACCTTTCGTCCTGCAGGATACTGCTGTCTTTGGTTCCTACCAACACAGTTCCGTGCCGCGGAGATATTCTCCTTTCATCCCAGAGTCAACGTATTCATACAGTGTATCTAGTGAGATCCAGTTGTCAGTGGACGAGCTGCCTAGCTACGAGGAAGCTGTGACTGTGTTGCAGTCTGGGGCCAGCGCTCAACATCAAGTCAACACCAACCACGACATGAATTTGATGTTTATATAGCGGTTGCTTCTATAATATAGCTTTTTTAAAATGACTGATTTAGTGAAATCAATCGTGTCTTGAATGTGACACGAATAACACTTTTGTGATAACTGTGATGTATAACGTTTGTGATAATGTGATTGAATAATGACACTATAGCTTGATTCAATCAATCATCAGAATATATTCATGACAATCATGAAAATAGCTTCGGAAACTATATTATACTCATAAGAGGAAAAAAAACTCACCCTAAATATACAGAATAACGACTTTCCTACTTTGCCTACACTCGGAGATAGCACCAAACAGCACCGGAAAATGACGTGAAAAAAAACAAATTGAATAAAATTCCTCAATTCGCGCACCGCTATGACGGGGCGCGAACCCACGACCCTGGCTCTACAGAGTTCTCCTTGCCCACTGCCTTACCCAATGATTGATTGGTCCCTTTCCCCTCATTCACCTATTCCTTACCCTATGTTTGATTGCCTCTTTATTCCTTCGACCCTTCACCTCACCTCACACAACTTCATCTTTCCCACATGTTCATTTAAGCCAAAAATTCCACCTTGTGTATTCATTCTATACCTGAAGATGTTCCAGAGTGGAACGAAACGTTCTAAAAAATAAATTCTTCAATAATTACAAGTTTTCTTTACCATGAATTTTGGAAACGTGATTGCTTAACTTGAATAGTTAGATGCTCAGAAAGCTTACACTATAATTCATTTATATACATATATATATATATATATATATATATATATATATATATATATATATATATATATATATATATATATATATATATATATATATATGCGAACAAGCCTGAATGGTCCCCAGGACAATATGCAACTGAAAACTCACACCCCAGAAGTGACTCGAACCCATACTCCCAGGAGCAACGCAACTGGTATGTACAAGACGCCTTAATCCACTTGACCATCACGACCGGACATAATGAGGTGATAGCCTAAGCTATTTGAACCACCCCACCGCCGGCACTCGGATAGTAATCTTGGGCATAGCATTTTACCAAATCACCTCATTCTTTGGGGCACACGTGAGGAACACAAATGCGAACAAGCCTGAATGGTCCCCAGGACACCCCAGGGTTCGAGTCACTTCTGGGGTGTGAGTTTTCAGTTTATATATATATATATATATATATATATATATATATATATATATATATATATATATATAACTGAAAACTCACACCCCAGAAGTGACTCGAACCCATACTCCCAGATGCCACGCAACTGGTATGTACAAGACGCCTTAATCCACTTGACCATCACGACCGGACATAATGAGGTGATAGCCGAGGCTATTTGAACCACCCCACCGCCGGCACTCGGATAGTAATCTTGGGCATAGCATTTTACCAAATCACCTCATTCTTTGGGGCACACGTGAGGAACACAAATGCGAACAAGCCTGAATGGTCCCCAGGACAATATGCAACTGAAAACTCACACCCCAGAAAGGTGGGGTGTGAGTTTTCAGTTGCATATTGTCCTGGGGACCATTCAGGCTTGTTCGCATTTGTGTTCCTCACGTGTGCCCCAAAGAATGAGGTGATTTGGTAAAATGCTATGCCCAAGATTACTATCCGAGTGCCGGCGGTGGGGTGGTTCAAATAGCCTCGGCTATCACCTCATTATGTCCGGTCGTGATGGTCAAGTGGATTAAGGCGTCTTGTACATACCAGTTGCGTGGCATCTGGGAGTATGGGTTCGAGTCACTTCTGGGGTGTGAGTTTTCAGTTGCATATTGTCCTGGGGACCATTCAGGCTTGTTCGCATATATATATATATATATATATATATATATATATATATATATATATATATATATATATATATATATATATATATATATATATATGCCTACGGCAATGTTAAGACGCATAAACCAGGTAACCCACTACGCCCTATAATCAGCCAAATACCAACCCCAACTTATCACCTGGCAAAGAAACTCAATGAACTCCTAACTCCATACACTCCAAGTAAGTTTAGTCTACAATCATCAGCAGATTTCCTAGAATTGATCAAATCTACCCAGCCCGATGGAATCATCGCTTCCCTGGACGTTGAATCCCTTTTTACCAACGTCCCAGTCGACACAACCATAGGAATGATACTGGACAGAGTATACAGAGACGAGAGCACCCCCAAATTAGACATACCTGAGCCACACTTGAAAAGTCTTCTCGAAGCATGTACAAAGGAAGCCCCTTTCATCAGTCCACAAGGAGACATGTATTTACAAATAGACGGAGTAGCAATGGGCTCCCCCTTAGGAGTTTTATTTGCTAATTTTTATATGGGAACCATCGAAGATAGGGTCTTCAGTAGCAGACAAAAACCAACTGTATACTGCCGTTATGTAGATGACATATTCGTAATAGTAAAAGACTCAGATGAACTAATTGACCTAAAAAGACACCTAGAGAGAGAGTCAGTACTCCGATTTACACATGAAAATAGTGAAAATAACAGTCTGCCATTCTTGGATGTACTAATAACAAAAACAGGAACCTCTTTAAGCACCAACGTATATACCAAGCCCACCAACATAGGATTATGCCTGAACGGTAGAAGTGAGTGCCCCCAAAGATACAAAGCCAGTGTTCTCAATGCTTATATTCGTCGAGCGCTTACCCACTGCTCTGAATGGAGCAACGCGAGTAGAGAGTTTGAAAGAGTAACTCAGGTATTGGTGAACAACGGATATAGCAACGCGGAAATAAACGCTGCTATAAGAAGACACTTGGACCGTTGGTATTGTCGGAAAATCCGACACCATTTAATAATAATATCATACAGACAGATAAGAGCTGTGTTGTATAAACAAGTTACCCATAGAAAACGTAACTTGTAGTGGAATTACCGTCTAAAGAAAACGGGATATCATCACCACATACTATTATAATTCACCAGCTATTCTGCTGGGAATTATTCTTAAATACATTAGTCTTTGGACTTTACCATCATAAAAACATCTTATATAAATTAACTTAATTATCAATATTAAAGTAGAGTAAATGTGACCCTTCTATCACTTTCTGAAATCTGGACAAAGTAGGCCAGGCGAGAGTGAGGAGGGAGGGAGCCATTGTTGTGTCACCTCCGAGACGTGTGGAGCAAACGGCTCCTATCATTCTGGACAATGTCGGCCAGTAACGTCAATAGGATGGAGTGTTAAACAGCCATTGTGTATACGAGACCAGAGGCACACGGGAGCAAATACGGCTCCTGTTAATTTTACTTGGACGTAGTGTTATGGAAACCAAAGGTACCATCTCCAACACGATGTCTACAATTCAAGTTAAGTCTATCCGAAACCCGTTTATCATTCATTTATGGCCATTAATGTCAGGATATAGGGTGACCCGGTTAGATCGCGAAATCGCCTCAAACTAAAGGTAATTAAGCCAGGTCTTTAATGTTCCATATAGTGTTTTCTCTGATATAACTTGTCATATATAGGATTCTGGCTTCACAGTTAGCGCCCTTTTGACAGGTCAAGACGAGGATGCAAGATTTTGTGCACCAGTTACTGGGTGATATGGAAGCTACCTCAAAGAGGATAATTTGGTGTCTACACCCTAGTTATACCTGGTGGACTAACCTGCTGTACTATAAGATAAGGAACCTCATCAATGTATGTAGCTATTACTGTAGTTTGATTGGCTGCATATATATTAATTTAATAAACCCCCCCTAATGTGTAGAGGATCGATTTGTGAGATTAAGAGATTATTGCAGAAATACAGTCCACTTATCATTATACAAATTGCTATCGAAGTATATAAATTAACGTAAATATAAATTCATATAAATTAAATAAATATAAATCTCACAGGTCGGTTCCCACATTATTTGGTCCTTCGAAACCGAATTATTTGGTCATCTTCGAACCGGATGACGGATTATTTGATCCTTTGAACCCACATTTGGTCATCTTAGTACCGGATGAACCAGTTATCCAGTGGATTCATTAAATATACTAGTGCAGTGTTATTTAAACAAGGCCAGCCAGTCAAAGACAGCGGCGAAGCCTCGTGGGAGCTCAGGAGCCTCCCTCAGCCCAGTTCAGCTTCGTCAGCGGTTTCATGCACACCCACAGATATTTGGTGGCGTGTTATTTCGTGAAATGACAGCGCTAATATAGAATCCAGCCAAATTAGTGACTGTGTCTTCGCGAGATTGTTCACGGATTTCGTGGTGTTACATTTCGCGAGAGATTATCTACGAATTTTGTGGACTTTATTTCGCGAGGTCACTAATATTTAATACTTCTAGATAATATTAGAAGTTTCATAGAGGCTAATTAAGAGGCTATTATCAATAATTGTGTATATTATTTCTCCAAAATAGAGAATTATTTAATATATATTGCACTAGTGATCACAGTATAATATTTACTAATTGCCAACCCACAACAGGGTAGGATATGACTAGTTGAACTATTATCGTTCATCTTAGTCCCATTATTACTATAGTCAGTTGTACTATATTGAACAACCTAACACCATTAATGAATGGTCCAGACCCTATTTTGGGTGTAATTTATCAACTCGAGTTGAGTTGTGTATATATAATAATTTACTTATGATCATTACACCTTTGAGTGATTAATTAGTGTCAATTCCATCCTAGGGTGATATAGAAGAGCTAACCTAAAGGTACTTCCAGTGACACTGGTTTATCACTCAAATCATTAGTGTGGATGATTGTATATATATATAATGTGTATTAATTTTAAGTGCTAACCTCTAGTAGAGGTAGGATTATTGCCTAGTGAGTGCAGAATTTACCCTAGGCTACCATTAGTGTTTGTTCAGTATTATGAGCAGCCCAAGTACAAGTCCCACAAGGCTTCACCAACGAGCCAGTATGGATAATGCAGGGAGAATGAAAAGAACCCTTGCAGGTCTTAAAGGCCACTTAACAAGACAGATCAAGAAATGTGAAGATTTGTCACAACAATCACAGTTGATTATGCTGACCTGGAAAGCTATTATCAAGCAGCTGCAGGTAAATTTGAGCAAATCAAATGCCAAATGGCTGTCCTTGTGGGGACGGACTACTACCATCAATTCATTGGTAGCCCTACTAAATATCAGGGCATAACCATGTTAAAGTCTGCAGGAGGTAAATTACTCTCAGGCCCAGTATCAAGCCTGAGGAGACCTATGCCTGCAGATAAACAATACCAATAGAAATCTAAATTAGTCAGCTGATTATATTTCTCCAGTAGCATTATACTAAGGAGATTACAGCTGACTATAGTAACAGAGGTTGATGTTAGTATCATCATTTGAAGCTGAAGATGAGTTCATGAGGCCTCAGTGGCAAATCAGTGAACAGTAGCCTAAAACAGCTACAAGTCACTGCGACCAATGTCACTGAACCCACTGCAGTCTCAGAACCATACTTTACTTTAATGATGAGCTATTCAATCTTCTGAATCAATTAACTAAATTAAAACCCAATAAATCTGATGACTGATTTGATACATTTATTATTTAATCAAGATGTATTCCATGGGCCTCAGTGTTTATATATCAGTGACTAGTTACCTGAACAAACTTCAAGTTATATCTATGTCACTGATCTCACTGCAGTCCCTGAATCATACTTGACTGTAGTACTTGATCACATTCAGTCTTCTGGGTTAAATAATATGTAATAAGGCTTGAATATTAGCCTTTCAAGAGTTGACAGGGAAATGAAATTGCATTAGACTTCTAACCCCTGCAACTCTAGTACGGGACATCCGTCCTGTACGAACAGACACACAAATGTGTGATTACTAACTACTAACATCAAATTAATGTAATAATTCGAAGGAGGAGTATCGGTGTTCGTCTGTTCTAAACAGGACTTCGACCCGTGAGCAGCCCCCTGGGGAATTATGTCGGAAAATCCGACACCATTTAATAATAATATCATACAGACAGATAAGAGCTGTGTTGTATAAACAAGTTACCCATAGAAAACGTAACTTGTAGTGGAATTACCGTCTAAAGAAAACGGGATATCATCACCACATACTATTATAATTCACCAGCTATTCTGCTGGGAATTATTCTTAAATACATTAGTCTTTGGACTTTACCATCATAAAAACATCTTATATAAATTAACTTAATTATCAATATTAAAGTAGAGTAAATGTGACCCTTCTATCACTTTCTGAAATCTGGACAAAGTAGGCCAGGCGAGAGTGAGGAGGGAGGGAGCCATTGTTGTGTCACCTCCGAGACGTGTGGAGCAAACGGCTCCTATCATTCTGGACAATGTCGGCCAGTAACGTCAATAGGATGGAGTGTTAAACAGCCATTGTGTATACGAGACCAGAGGCACACGGGAGCAAATACGGCTCCTGTTAATTTTACTTGGACGTAGTGTTATGGAAACCAAAGGTACCATCTCCAACACGATGTCTACAATTCAAGTTAAGTCTATCCGAAACCCGTTTATCATTCATTTATGGCCATTAATGTCAGGATATAGGGTGACCCGGTTAGATCGCGAAATCGCCTCAAACTAAAGGTAATTAAGCCAGGTCTTTAATGTTCCATATAGTGTTTTCTCTGATATAACTTGTCATATATAGGATTCTGGCTTCACAGTTAGCGCCCTTTTGACAGGTCAAGACGAGGATGCAAGATTTTGTGCACCAGTTACTGGGTGATATGGAAGCTACCTCAAAGAGGATAATTTGGTGTCTACACCCTAGTTATACCTGGTGGACTAACCTGCTGTACTATAAGATAAGGAACCTCATCAATGTATGTAGCTATTACTGTAGTTTGATTGGCTGCATATATATTAATTTAATAAACCCCCCCTAATGTGTAGAGGATCGATTTGTGAGATTAAGAGATTATTGCAGAAATACAGTCCACTTATCATTATACAAATTGCTATCGAAGTATATAAATTAACGTAAATATAAATTCATATAAATTAAATAAATATAAATCTCACAGGTCGGTTCCCACAGGTATAATTCAGAACCTAGAACAGAAACCACAACACCCCCAATAAAATTATATTACAAATCAACCATGCACAGTGAACATATAAAAGAGGAAAGAATAATGAAAGTAATAATCCGTAAAGGAGTAAAAAGCACTACTCCTAACCAAAACATAAACCTGATAATATTCTACAAAACCAAGAAGACTTCCGAACTCCTTATCAAAAACAGCCCGAAGCCGACGGAGAACCCTCTACAGCAGTCAAGCGTTGTATACATGTACACTTGCCCCCACGAAGGATGTAACCTTCAATGTAAGTACATAGGTATGACATCGACCAAGCTGACGAGGCGTTTGACATGCCATCTTCAATCTGGTGCCCCTAGGAATCACATGAGACAAGCCCATGACATTACTCTAACAAGAGAAATGTTGAACAAGAATACTTGCATAATAGACAAAACCCAAGATTCAAGAAGATTACAAATTCTTGAGGCAATTCACATAAGAATAGAGCGACCTACCATGAACACCCAAATCACGGAACTATTTACTCTACCCACCATGAGAGTAAGGACAAGACAAGAACATATCGATGCCAACACAGAAGACAATGTCCAACATAACAGGCCAATTACACTGGATTAATCTTTGTGCTTAGATAGGAGATGCCTCGTATGGGCCAATAAGCCTTCTGCAGCCCCTATGTTTATCCCTTATGTATCCCCCCATGTTTTCACCTTCATTGTATTATCACCTGACCTAATGCGGGTATAAAATCAACTAGTATTGTAAGATCTGTTCACTTGAGAATGAACCATGGAGGTTCGAAACGTCGTGCAAATTATACAAATAAGTGTAATACACTCTATAGTAAATCACTTCTTTTCTTCACCTTAAAAGTACGAAAATGAGTTTTGGAGAACTCCTATTTCAATTAAGCCCTGATGCTAAGAAAATAGTTAGAGGGATAGAAGCCCTAAACCAGAAAATAATAAATACAGAATATGCGGTCATATTCAATGAAACATGTTTGAAAGAAAACCTGCTGCCAGTATACACCAATATAAACCCACATGACCCAGCAGTCCGCAATACAGAGTTTACCTATAGGTATAGGCAAGAGCTCGTTCGGCATCAACTAAACAAGAAGAAGGAAGCCCTCCAAACCTTTATAGAGCAGGCGGAGCATCTGTTAAACAAATGGACCCAGTACGACATCCCTATCCAACTCAAGCAAACCATCAACAGTGAACTATTTAACCTGAAACAACAACATATATATATATATATATATATATATATATATATATATATATATATATATATATAATCACCTCATTCTTTGGGGCACACGTGAGGAACACAAATGCGAACAAGCCTGAATGGTCACCAGGACTATATGCAACTGAAAACTTACACCCCAAAAGTGACTCGAATCCATACTGCCAGGAGCACTCTGCTGGCGTACAGGATTGTTACAGCCCTTGAGGTCTTGGTATGGTTCTTTGCCTGCAGTGACCAAATATAAGAAAATCGGCCTTGCCATCTGAATGTCTTAGGAATTAAAACAAGAAAACACTGCGTTAACGGGCAAACAATATACTATGACTAAGGGTGACAAACATATCAACAATTAAATGGTAAAAAAATATAACAGCCAGAAATATTTTTCAGCATGCAATATAAATAAAAATCCTAAGTACACACAAACCATCTCTTTAACACATGAATGAATAAATGGTGTAGCACAATTAGTCATACCAAGAGAATTAACCGAGTAATAAGCTAAATAAAGAATATCCCCTGACTTATCTTATATACATGTCTCTTCTCCATACAGTTACCCACGCGACTGAATAAAACTTCCCGCCAACACACAGGCGTCCTACCAAAACATCAACTAAGCACCCGCATGAACTCTTGTGAAACTCTTAACAAAAGTATAGGACTAAGAACCATATAATCAGTAATCTAAAGAGTATATAATACTGTTACATAAATCACAAGAATTTAATTACAAACAATAATAGGAATTAATCAAGGTTGAAATATAAACGCTAGCTTGACAACCAGCCGCACACTGGACACTTCCAAATATGGTCATTCCCCCATGGAGTAGCCACACTCCCTCCAAACAAGAAATAACTTGCATAAGCTTATCCAAATAAATGCAACTCAGGCACACTTGAACCTGCAGCATAACATTTGCTCTGGTGCATAGATCAAGACAACAAAATCACTAACAACTCTTCAAATATGCAGACTGTACTGTATTAACATATTGAAACATGCCTGATTTCTGATCCAAAGCAGTTAGAATAAATATTATAATCTTTTGTTTTCCATGATTCTGTGAATGGTTCAAACAAAACTTGGAAGATAATAATTTTGTTATTGTTAAATTCAAGTGATCATGTTTGATTTCAATTGTTCTAATTTTCTTTCATAAAGATTTAAGGCCCTTAAATTGTAGGCTGTTCAGCCGGAGGTGCATCATAGCTTATGTCCTGTAATGGCTGTCTGTCGTTACTTGCATTCAACCAGGAATGTTTTGGGTGATGTATTGTTTATGGATCTGGTGTCCCTGGTGCTTTGTTCTAGGGGCCCAATTATCTCACGTCGTTCGCAGTGTTATCAAGTTTAGCCAGCCTATGGTCTACCCTCAGGCCCATATGTGCAGAAATCTGTGGCTTTGTTGTGTTTGCCAATACGTTTTGGCAGCTTGATATTAGGTCAATATGTTGGGGGCCACGCTAGGCTTTTATGGCTTTGGGTCATGTTTCCCATCCGTAATATTTTCTTCAGAGGTTATCAACTTTTCCTCTCCTCCACACTTAGTGAGTTCTTGTGTTTTCATTCTCAGTGGCAAGATGGCAACAGGGAGTCACTAACAGGGCCCTTCCAGAAATGCAGCATTAAATGTAATGATATGCCTCTTTCTGATGAGTCCCTCTGTGGCTCCCTCGACCCTCCCTTCCCTTTTTTGAGTAGTGGGCAAGGAGTCACTGTGGACTCGTCCATCAGCTGATAAGTCAAGTTCAAGTATGTTTAGACATAAAAGAAAATACATATCAAAGGGATAGAGTAGCTTAGGCTATTTCTACCCCCCAACAGATGAGTCACTGTGGACTTGTCAACAAATTCCAAGCATTTTCAACAACGACACTTCCCATTAAACTCATCGCTTTCTATGAACGCCGTATTTCCTGTGAACTTAGGACGCTGCTTTTTCAAATTCAAACCGATGGAATTCATTGCATTGGAGGAGTCAATTGCTAATACAGAACGCAAAAAAATCCATAAAATCGCCTATACGTCTAAGTTGTGAATTCCCAAATACTTCAGATTAAAATTTAGCTTGAAAATATCTTCAGGAACAACGGGGAGGACCTTTGACAACCCGCCGGCTTTCAATCCCCGATGACGCCGCTAGAAATAGTGGCCCTCGGGTAAATTTTGGTAAAATAACTTTAGCATATTTGTGTGTAAACGAACATTATGAATAACTACACTAACATCTTAAGTAGCCTAACCCGTGCACATAGTTGTACGACTATCAATAGTACTTACAAGACTATTAACATTGTTACTATTAACACCAACACTATTACTAATAATATATACACTTATAACACTGACATTGGTATGATTTTCTGTTACAGCTGTCACTGTTAATTACAACTTTATGTTTTAAAAACAATACACAATCATTTTAGGGAATGCAAGTCACAGTTATATTATGGCAAATGAGACATTTCCACTTTTAGTGTTGCATTAACTGGTAACTCGTATAGAAGTGTGTAAACTTTTTCCACTGCTGTTGACTGTTTGTTCATTTTTGCCCCGTAAGGTTTGTTTATTGGGCAGCGTCACTCGCCTGTGTGTGTTATGACCTTTGACCTCTTTGTTATGGTTCTGCTTTTGCAGTTGTAAAATATATAATAACCTTGGCTACTACAAATGTCTAGGGTAAATAAATCAACTGCTTAATCAGCAAAGCGATATACTTTTAGTAAGGGTAACAAAGAAACATATAAATGAAATACAGGTAGCCTGAAATATTATTGCACCAGAATGAAATAACACAATATAATAATATATAAGCACTGATCACTATTTTAAAATTTAAATGTATAGCTGGGTATGCAAATAATGGTTTAACCAGGCAATTAGTTATGTACCTAAACAATAAACAGGTACCAAACACTTCTCATAACATGTCCGCCCCAGCCAGCTTCACCCACGCGACTAACATGGCTAGAGCATGCACGGCATGGTGTCTAGGTTACCAACTAAGAACCACATGAAATCTTTAGATACTCCGCTATCTGAGAGTAATACTTAAGAACATAATTATAACTATACTAATATGCATATAATACTGCTAAGGTGTAATTAAAGAAATATGTACATACAAGGAACTGGAATAATTACTGGGGGTAATCAGTGACGCTAGGTTGATACTCTGCACGCATTACACACAGAAATCACAATTGCATGATGCATCAAATGAACAAATCTACAAGGGCAGTGACGAGGATTCGAACCTGTGTCCGAGAACATCCCAGACGCTGCCTTAATTGACTGAGCTACTACATGGTCAAAAACCATGTCCACAACCATGTTTTGACCATGTCGTAGCTCTGCAGTCGATTAAGGCAGCGTCTGGGATGCTCTCGGACGCAGGTTCGAATCCTCGTCACGGCCCTTGTGGATTTGTTCAATGCACGCATTACTGGATCATCTCAAATATGGTCAGTCATCATGTCACTTGTACCCATCATGTCCAACACCCCCTAATAGGAAGAAAACCTGCTGGGTTGTTCATCATGTCACTTGTACCCAAATATAAGTACTCAGCTTTATACAGCTTGGACAGACTTAACTGTCTCAAGTGAACAGTTCATCAAACGAGAAGAGTTTGAGGAATGATATATCATAGCATATAATAGCACATCAGATATAATATCATATCTGATATGCTATTATATGCAAGAAATGACATCACTTGTAATGCACTGTACAGTACATGAAGATTAATTTCTGATAGACTGTTCAAGTTTCTAGAATACTTCATTTAATTTGATGACTATTCATAAATATTTAACCATTAACTGGTCCTAATTTACACTGGTATACACGATATAACTGTTCATTCATAACTATTCTTGCGACAGCTTTCTTTCCAACTCCAGAGTAAATACTGTTTATGGTTGAGAAAGCAGATTCACGTTGTTGTGGAGGACTGTTGCTTGAAGGAACTTCGGACACTATAGGGAGGTTGAGGATTGTAAACAACGATTTTTTATTGTTGCCGCCGGAGGCGGCCAATTTATTGTGCACCCCATACTTATCCTATGAGGGGTAGCCCAAAAAGGATTACAGAGGGCACAAAAAGTCTTTATCAGAACTCAACGGATATTATTAAATAAACTATTTCATCTGTCCTTTACACCTTATAAATACAATGTCAGCTAGTTACAGAGAATGTTCTATTTCAAGAGCTATATATATTTATCGTAAGTCATTATACAATGGTGTCCTCGTATAAATGTTCATTCCTCTCTGCCACCGAAACCGATGAAGATTGTTTTGATCTCCTTTCGTAGATGGAAATGGTGGCGAGAATGAAGACTATTAGGAGCATAATAATGGTTAGCACGACCCAGGGAGTGAGAGAGGAGACCGGAGAAGCGTACTTGCGCGGGTCACAGTCAAAACTCCAAGAGGAGGAACCTTGCGTCGTTAGCTTGAAATTGGTGCCGGTAATTTTATGTGTTCTCTCTGGTGATGCAAACTGTTCCTCTCCGTCGATTACCAGGTGATAACTCTTTGATAACTGGTTTTGATTGATTCTCACCTCGTGCCAATAGTTCTTTTTACTAAACATTTGTGGCAAGATTTTGAATCTTCCAATTTCATTGGGGTAACCTGGCACACACACCTTATAAAATATATCCAGCCCTAAATGCTGAAAATGTTCGCCAGGTTTGACATAAACAGTAAAGTTAGGGTTTGAGAAATCTCTGACAAGGCAGGTGGTGTTCAGGCTATCAGTAGAGAAGGTATGGCAACCATAGCTCTCTTCTGGCGTCAGCTCGCAGCCCTCGTATTTGTCACAGATTACTTCGTTGAATCTGTTATATATTGACGATAATGTGTTGCTCACTGCGGTACGGGAACATTCAATAAGAACAAAAACAATGAAGAAAATCTTGACAGCCATGACACCTCTGGATAGGTTACTCTTAACCTAAATATATTTGTATTCCGTATTAAGAATCGTAGCTTTAAATCATCACTCTGATTGTATTGACCGATGTGAATACAGTAAGAATACAACTCAGGGGTAGGAACACTCTGGGCCTGTCAGTTCTTCTAGTCCTTGAGTAGGCTTCCTCAGCCCTGCCCTCCACAATACCGTACTCAAACTTAGTCAAGAGGGCTTTTGTTTGCTCCAACTTGTTTTTTTCTTTTTCTTTCTTTTTCCTCCCTTTATTTTATCGTTCTGAATTTTTTTATCAGTAAAAATACACTGACGAGGATTCGTACTTAACTAAAAGTTTGCTTTACGGAAGAAATGCAGAGACTGGTGCCACTGTGATGAGCCGCCCAAAGAAGATGTCCTCCCAGCAGATGCCAAGGTAGTAAATGTCTTCTCAGCAGACAAGGGTGTAGTTGTTCAAGAAACAGACATGGCAGCAGCTCTAGACAGCAGACACCGATGCTGCGGACACCTCGGGAGTAGAGCAGAAGACGATGTCCGGAGACCAGGAAAACCAGGAAACGATGGCTTCCACTACACTGGAACACTAGGCGCAGAGGAAATAGATTCTACCAGTAGTTATAACAAGGGCGGAGTTGAAGGAGCAGTCACCGAGGAAATGCTTTGCTGGGCGCCCATCTACCTCGACTGTAAGCGAGTGAGACGTGGCAGAGGTACAGGATCTGCGATATCCTTTACTGCGTCATATCCGAGACCACTTTTAGTCATGAAAAACTGCATTTTTTAACTATACGAACAAGTATCTTGCCCGAAACGCTGAGCGTACTTGTGGCTTTATGTGTAGTAAATACTTGCCTTACCTAGAAATCTAACACTGTTTTTAACTCATTGTGTATGTATGTATGTACTTTTCCCTAAATAGCATTTTCATTATAATTAACTTGACTCTGCTAGTTAGACAACTGCTAACTAGTTGAGAAAAGAAAACGTCTAGCTATCATTTTACACAATTAGCAAACGTCTTTATTCAACTGTTAGGAAAGATAGTGTTGGTGTGTTGGTAACAACGAACAATTGAAAAACAAAATAATTGACATCAAGGCACTACTACGGATGTCTGGTGTCCGACGAGTCAAGTGTAAAAGGTCATGTTGATTAGAGTAACACTAATGTACTTTGTCAGCTTCAGTCTTCCTTCACGATGACGACTCTTGTCTTGGCCACCAAGAGTCACGCTCATGATGTCATTTTGCATGCTAGTCGCAGAGTTACAGCCCCGCTCCTGTGCCAGGTAAGTCCACTACGGGCTCACCATAGCCTATGCTACTGGAACGAACATTTTGTTCCCAGTAGCTGAATCTAAAAACAACAGCAGCATTCTAGAAAGTCAACACAGAAAGGCAGAGATGGACAGAAAAAAAGTCTCAGACAATAACAAAGCAGGCACAGACAAAAATACACACGCACACAGATCTATGGTCCCCAAGTTCAAGTACGTTTATGAGATTTCAAAAGGGATAGAGTAGCTTAGGCTATTTCTGCGATTCTCGGCTCCACTCGGGCACCACAAGGATATCTATCGCACATAGCATGTGTGTATATACATTTTATTATGTTAAGAGTGAACTTGTTGATAAATATTCCCACTGTGCAGGGTAAATGCGTCAGGCTGTGCGCCATCTTCGTGGTGTCGGGGTTGCTGTGTGTGACGTCCCTGGGTCGGGTCTTCACCCGCTCCTCCACCACCGCCCACCTGCTCGGTGAGTACTACCTATCTTGTCCGGTGTTGCCCAACGCACTTTTCATCACACTACGTGTTCCTGCTACTGTATTTTGTTCCTTCCCCACACACTGTATATGTCTGCTAAAAATACTCTGTTGGAGTCGCACCTGCCCCTCTTAATTTGTTTGTCGGGGACAGTCGACAGAACATTAAATACAGTCGGGACAGTCTGGCACACTCCAACATAAATATATATACTTTAGGTTTGCATCTATATATACCCAAAGTCGAACCACTGACCCTCCGTGGATCCCACCCTACAACAGTTGTTCAACTCTCGAGTATCTATATATTACTAGGCATTAGGTGAAAAGAAAGGTACCCAACCATTTCTGTCCCGGAAATCAAACCTGGGATCCCCAATTGACAGTCGAGAACGAAGCCAACTGCGCTAGGAGATTCTAATTACAATGTAATGTGCCCCTACATCTTCTCGTTGTATGGAGTTTGTCAAATTGTATTGTGTGGAACTCTTCGCAAATCTGTATGATGTCGCTGCTAATTTACACTATATATGGCGCTCCAGCTAAATGATTGTGGCGCTCGCTTGTAAAACTGTCATGTATTCCCGGAAACCGTCGTGACATTAACTAGTAAGTTTACTGTCACAGTAAGCTCTGGCTTCAACAACCCCTCTCAAGGTTGATAAGTGCTTATAAGCACAACACTAAACCACTCAAGTTCAAGTATGTTCATTGAGACATGAAAAAAATACATCTCAAAGGGATAGAGTAGCTTAGCCTATTTCTACCCCCCAAAGCCACTCCTGCACAGTTAATGGCTAGTCACGAAATATTGTTAAATTATTATCACAGGCTTATTGAGGTGCTAGGCTAAGTTCACGACGGCAAGCAGTATCCTGCACAAAATTCTCTAGCATACTGTCCTCCATGGGCAAGCCAGGGAATTATCAGAAGAGAGCGCCAAGCCATTACAACTATATAGTACTGGGAAAGGGTTAGGATAAGGATTTGTGATGGGTCGGGGGAAAATGAATGGTGCCCAACCACTTGGACGGTCGGATATTGAACGCCAACCTGCATGAAGGTAGACCGTCGCTCTACCTTCCACCCCAAGTGATTGGACACGAGTTTTTTTTTTAGAAGATTGTAGCCAATTTTGGCACACGATCTCAGAAACGTTCACCTGACATAGGCCAACTAGACTGGCTTTCCCCACGATGCAACGCACAACAGTTGCCTAACTCCCTCTTACCTATTTAATGTTAATGTAAACAGAGACATCAGGTGCAAGGAAACGCGCCCAAACGTCTCCGTCCTGCCACAGTTGTCGAATCTGGAACTTCAATATGGCTGTGACCGGATAGCACCCCATCCCCACCTACTGCTCTACAAGTACCATCAAGTATCAGTTGAAAATTCCATTTTGCGGCTGGAAAGTGATTTAAAATTCCCGTCCAAGAGCCAGTTCTCCAGATATACCACTCCGTAAAATTGCAGCTGTTTTGCCTAACCCGAAGCATGCCAATCCAAACAGCCTAACTTGTGGAGACCGATGTATAAGTCTAACTTTTTAGCAAAGCCTAACCTAGATGTATAGCAAAAAGTCAATATTACGAAGCTTTCAGTTCGACAAATATTTCGTGAAAGAAAATATACGACGTACTATGCGAGAAGATGAGGTTTGTTGAACAGGGTTTTAAAATACTTACCACGGCAGCAATGAAGCAGTAGGTCCACAGCACACGATAGCTATGATAGAGCCCAGTAGGCTCAGGAATATGTATACCAGTTGACCGACTGTTGAGAGGCGGAACCAAAGAGCCAGAGCTCAACTCCCGCAATTACAACTAGGTGAATACACGGAGGCAAATATAATAATAATAATAATAACCGGCCGCTTGTTTACAGAAACACTGACTGACTTACTTGTTTGGTGTCGCCTCTTAGAGACATCCGGAAGTACGTAGAAGTACTCTATTTCTCCGGAGTTTTACTCTCTGTTCTTGTGAACACTCGGGTGAGACCGTAAAGAATGTGTGTCTAAACATTCAAGAATGTCTGATTAAGGCCGCTCGGCCAGCACAATAATGTCACCAAATTGATTGTTTATCGAGAACTACAAGATATTTAATATGTTTCTCTCTGCGTCCTTAGAATTTGTCACTGTCTTGAGTCACAGATAGGTGTATATTATCAAAGTCATCTTAAAATCACTTGTCACAGCACTACTCAAGCGTCAAGACAACCATTGTTACTTGCAAGACCTTCACAGCCAAACTCGCCCGCGACTCACGCCGACTCCAAAGTCGCATTCGCTAATCAAAATGTTTCAAAATCAGCATTCTTTTAAATAACAAAAAATATCAATATTATATAATATTTCGTTAATATATAATATATTAACATAGTTAGACTAAGGTTAACTTAGGTGTTTATAAGTTCTATTGCCAATTATTTATATTTGCAGTACGTGAGTGAAGATTCAGGCGCGATTCGAAGAGCAGCCTAACCTTCGACCGAGACACGTTCATCAATTTGAATATACTGTGTATTAAAAATAGGTGTCTTCTCATATATAAATAAATATTATTGTATATTAAAGTTCAATATATAGTTTGGCCTAGGTTAGGTGTTTAGGTTCTGTTGGCGGATATTTGTATCTTTTTTTATCGATATTTACAGCGTTGTGATTCGAACAGAGGTCGTCAGCGAAGCCTTGTTCAAGAAAAGTACGAACCTTATCAGTTGTAAGTCATATGAAAAGTGGTTTTCAGTTATAAACAGGGTTTGGCGGCTGCATGAAATGAACATTTGCCCTTTGTTAAGGACAGGCTGCCCATCAGCATCAACAAAGACTAAATACTTGTTAATTTGCTTAATGTAACGTAGTAATGCTCATCTGCTTAAATACAAATACAAATATTTATTCAGGTAAAGTACATACATACAAGGTGAGATACAAAAGTTGATGGATTTATAGATAGAGCTAGTACATACAATGCCTAAAGCCACTATTACGGAAAGTGTTTCGGGCAGGAAAAACACTAAGACTAAAACTTAATACTAGTTGAGATTAAAGTATAAATTGTGTTGAGAAAAAATAATAAAAAAAAGGGGGGGAGGGAAACATGGCAGAAAAAAAAGCAAAAATACAATTTGGTCAACAAACAGCATTGTTTAAAATCGTAGACATGGGTTGACATTTAGGGGTGAGGTAGGTCACATTGAGTTAATTAGGTAGTACTTAGTTTTTATCTTAAACTGGTTGGGAGAGGTACATAATTGGGAAGGTCATTCCACATTTGAGGTCCCTTGACTTGTAAAGCATTTCTAGTTTGACTAACTCGTACTCTTGGAATATCAAATAGGTATTTGTTTCTAGTGTGGTGCTCATGGGGTCTGTTACAACCTTCTAGGAAGCTTTTAAGGTCAGGATTGACATTATAGTTCAGCGTTTTATATATATAAAATACACATGAGAGGATGTGCAGTGACTTAATATCTAACATATTCAGAGATTTGAGTAAGGGTACCCAGATATCGTCCTAATAGCAGCTTTGTGTTGAATGATTAGAGGACGTAAATGATTTTGGGTAGTAAACCCCAAGTACAAATGTAACGTAGTAATGCTCATCTGCTTAATGTAACGTAGTAATTCTAATCTGCTTAATGTAACGTAGTAATTCTCATCTGCTTAATGTAACGTAGTAATTCTCATCTGCTTAACGTAGCTGCTAGTAAGTCTCACTTGCATAATGCAACCTAGTATATAAATAATCATTTGCTTAATATAGCCTTCAAATGCTTATCTGCTTAAAGTAGCTTAGTAATGCAATTCTTTATAATTTAACCTAGTAATGTGATTTTTTCCAATTTAACGCAATTCTTTCCAATTGAACCTAGTAATGTCCTCAGTTTAATATAGCCTAGAAATGCTCCTTTACCTCATATAACCTAGTAATGTTCCTTTATCTCATATAACCTAGTAATGCTCCTTTGCCTAATAATAACCACCTGCTGTCTCAGAGCCTAATAATTATTTTTTCTAATATAGCCTAATAATATTTCTGTATATAGCCTAATAATATTTCTCTAATATAGCCTAGTAATTCTCCTCATAATATAACCTAGTAATGCTCTTGTGTTTAATATAGCCTAATCATTAAATCATTATTATAAATGATTAGGTAACTATAACAAAATTATGAGTTAACCTATAGCACGTCTGTTCTCATGGACAAAGTAAATAAAATATTAAAATAACTCAATACATAAAATGATATTCCCTTTACGAACGTGCTTTAGACGCGCCTGATATATAATGATGTGTGGCTTCCTACAGAGATGATGATGATGGTGCTGACGGTGCTTCTGGTGTGCTGCGTGGTGGAGACCTGCTGTAAGCCCCTCGACGATGTCCCTCAGAGCAGAGCCTCCGTCGGCAGCAGGGGGTCGCACTCCTACACAAGAGACCCGCTGGTATACGCTGAGTCTCCCCCGTCGTATGAAGAGGTTCTGGCTGCAGAAGCCCTGGAGCCTCCTTCCAGTACCTCACAGGAGGACCAGGCTACTGGCAAGACTATCCCCGGCACTTTGCAACACTCGCCGACGCCTAAACCTTTCGTCCTGCAGGATACTGCTGTCTCTGGTTCCTACCAACACAGTTCCGTGCCTCGGAGATATTCTCCTTTCATCCCAGAGTCAACGTATTCATACAGTGTATCTAGTGAGATCCAGTTGTCAGTGGACGAGCTGCCTAGCTACGAGGAAGCTGTGACTGTGTTGCAGTCTGGGGCCAGCGCTCAACATCAAGTCAACACCAACCACGACATGAATTTGATGTTTATATAGCGGTTGCTTCTATAATATAGCTTTTTTAAAATGACTGATTTAGTGAAATCAATCGTGTCTTGAATGTGACACGAATATCACTTTTGTGATAACTGTGATGTATAACGTTTGTGATAATGTGATTGAATAATGACACTATAGCTTGATTCAATCAATCATCAGAATATATTCATGACAATCATGAAAATAGCTTCGGAAACTATATTATACTCATAAGAGGAAAAAGAGAGACCCACCCTAAATATACAGAATGACGACTTTCCTACTTTGCCTACACTCAGAGATCTCACCAAACAGCACCGGATAATGACGACGTGAAAAAAATTGAATACAATTCCCCAAGGCTATGACGGGGCGCGAACCCCGACCCTAGCTCTACAGAGTTCTCCTTGCCCACTGCCTTACCCAATGATTGATTGGTCCCTTTCCCTCATTCACCTATTCCTTACCCTATGTTTGATTGCCTCTTTATTCCTTCGACCCTTCACCTCACCTCACACAACTTTCATCTTTCCCATATGTTCATTTAAGCCAAAAATTCCACCTTGTGTATTCATTCTATACCTGAAGATGTTCCAGAGTGGAACGAAACGTTCTAAAAAATAAATCCTTCAATAATTCCAAGTTTTCTTTACCATGAATTTTGGAAACTTGATTGCTTAACATGAATAGTTAGATGCTCAGAAAGCTTACACTACAATTCAATATCACATATAAATAATGTAACCAATATATATTACGTGATAACGGTACTGCGGCTATACCGGGTAGATATAAGGCACTTACATTAACAACAAAAGACCACATTGACCTTTGCAGTGTGAAAATTACACAGAAGAGAAGAAATACTCAGACGAAAAATTATAACAATTTACTCTAATATCAAAATGAGCAAACATGAAAAATATCCAAAACCCCTGATTGGACATACTAGGCTAGCACACAAGAGAAATAATAATAACACATGTACAAACTTATTTTAACACAAAAAAGGGTGACACTGAAAGTATTGATATGTACCACTACAACCTGTACATGAAGAAGTGGGAGGCAAGCGTCGTGTAGAGGTACTATAGTGCTAATTCCCTCAGCACCTGAGATAGACTGCTGAGGTGACCCAGGTCATGGGGTAATTACTCTGCCTAAAGCTTACTTACTAAAACTTACCTGATCAACCAGGCTGTGACTCATATGTCAGGTTGCGAGCAGCCGCGTCATACAGCCTAGTTGATCAGTCCAGCAACAGGAGGCCTGGTCGACGACCGGGCCGCGGGGACGCTAAGCCCCGGAAGCACCTCAAAGTAACCTCAAGCTAAGCCATTAATATGCTCAGCGTTTCGGACAATATCATATAATTAGCGCACGTCTTCAAATAATAAGTGAATTAGGTTATTTGAATTGTGCTTATATACAATTTAATGAATAAAACGGTTTCCCCCGCCTTAACATTTTTATATTATGATAATTACAACATATCTACTCTGCGTATTAGTGACTTTAGGCAGAGTATATACTAGCTCTATCTAGAAATCAAACGTTCTGTTTGTAACTCATCTTGTATGTATGTACTTTTATCTGAATTAACATTTTATTTGATCTTATCTGCGTTAAAATCAGTGTGCAATTCCGGTTTTGGCCCTTCTCACTTGTTCCACCGTCTACCACTTTATTTCTATGAGAATAGTTAATATGAGAGCAGAGTTAAAATTACCTACCATAAGTGAAAGAATTTTATCCATTAACACAGTTTTCGGCGTGAAGGCGTTGAGTACATCTCGGCAAAATATGAAGTTTCAAGAGAAACTTTCTAATATGCTACACTCACCCGAGGTCCATAGAAGAAGAACGAAATCTGGTTATGCATTTTGGTTCTACAAGGTAGCCTAATTAATCAACCAATTACTCCATGGGATAACTGGGATCTATCAGTTGATTTTGTAAATGCATTCATAAATCTATGGATCTATGTATTTAGGTATGTAGCTTAGCCTAACATTTTAAAAGCACTACGATCACCTGTGGTTGTTCAATAAATCTCTGAACTGTATGTTTGACAAATCTTTCACCCTGTCCATGGAGGACAGAAGAAAATGTATATATGCTAGTTAGCATTGTAAATGTGTGGCCACGTCTGTGGTAGAAAATAGTAAAAAAAAAACTTTATTTCCTTAGTTTCCGAACTATTTTCTTTAGCTTGTGTGTTGTTGTTGTTGTTTAAGATTCGCTACTTGGAACAAAAAGTTCCAAGTAGCACGGGCTATGGTGAGCCCGTAGTGTTGTATTTCTCCTAAAGAAGATTATTACAAAATTGTTATTGTAAGGGGCGGCCAAGGGCCAGCAGCCCTTGGAGCCGCTCATGGAAGCACCCAGCGTCATTCCCTAGCTAGTTCCATCTTTGTATATATGTATAAAAACACTGCCTATATATACAGCCTAACATGTATATATACACTGGCTGCCTGTCCCCCTACACAATGATTTATTATTAACTATTATTTTTTTAATAAATGAATTGAATTATTGATTTCAATATTGAATATAATAATTTATTTATAATTAAATTTAAATGTATTTAATTATTATAGTTATTACTAAATAAATGATAAGTAGTAAGTACTTAAACATTATTAAAAGTACAGTTTAGTCATAGGAGATTCCTAGATTGGAATTCACTACCAAATTTCGATATAGCCAAGTATTTTTAGTGTGAAATGCTCTTATTATATGCATAAATTGTTGTTTTAATAATATTACGCTTAACCACTTGGGCTGGACGGTAGAGCGACGGTCTAGTTTCCTACAGGTCCGCGTTCAGTCCCCGACCGCCCATAAGGTTGGGCACTATTCCTTTCCCCCGTTCCATCCCAAATCCGTATCCTGATCCCTTCCAAGTTCTATATAGTCGTAATGGCTTGGCGCTTTCACTTGACAGTTCCCCCACCCCCCTGAATAATATTACGAGAGCAGTATTTACGGGCTATTCATGCCCGTGCCACCTCTTGGGTGGCTTAATCTTCATCAATCGAGAGCAGTACGTCCTAACCAGACGTTATATGATGATATCCTCAACAGTTGATAAATAAAAGTAATTGCGGAACTCCAGTTATCTAATACTTATCATAAATGGTATAAAACCTTATCATAAGCCAAGGGATTTGTAGATCAGTGTTTAAAGGGAATTCGGAAGTATAATAACACAGCTGATGCCATCTGTCGGCACAAGAGAACACTATCAACTGGCTGGTCAACAGTGGCCATAAGGTACAGCTTACGCCATCTGTTGACATCAAATTACACTTATAACAAATTACCCCACAAAATACCACTAACGCCATCTAGTTTTTTTCCAACGCACTATAAATAGCCAAACAGCAACCCATAAGGCGGGTTGTTGTGCTCGGGTAGGAGGTTCCAAGCTCCGCCCACAGATGGTATGGAGTGCATAATAAATGGCATATCATTGGTAGATGTTCTTTGTTGACATTCACACAACAGCCAATCACAGGAAGGGATCAGCTGAAGGCTCCATCCACTTAATAAATCATCTTTATTCAGCACACCATCCTTGCTTATGACATTCTGCTTCAACTTTAATCTATCTAAAAAGTGAAATGTTAAGTATTTAAAAGTATTAATATAGTGAGAATTAAATACTTCAGGATGTAACGAGTGTTACAGAAACATGGGCTGGCTACCTAACTTGTGACGTCATCAGTGGGAGTTGCCTCACACAAATAATATCGGTGATACAATGCCTCCGCCCGCTTATTCGTCTACATTATTCAGTTAGATGGAAATTTCTGTCTTGTATAAAACAGACATTGTTGTTCTTTTGTACAACAACAAGGTTATTGAGCAAAAGGACGTATTTCTTATTTTGCATTTTATTCACATAAGCGTTGACATTCACACAACAGCCAATCACAGGAAGGGATCAGCTAAAGGCTCCATCTACTTAATAAATCATCTTTATTCAGCACACCAGCCTTGCTTATGACATTCTGCTTCAACTTTAATCTATCTAAAAAGTGAAATGTTAAGTATTTAAAAGTATTAATATGCTGATAATTAAATATTGCAGGATATAAAAGATGTTATATAAAAATGGGCTGGCTACCTAACTTGTGACGTCATCAGTGGGGGTTGCCGTGACAAATAATGATACGCTGCTCTGCCCTCTTATTTGAGTAAATTATTCAGTTAGATGGAGATTTCTGTCAGGTGCAAAACAGAAATTGTTGTTCTTTTTCACAACAACCTTGTTGTTGTGCCCAAGGACCTATTTCTTAGTATAAATTTTATTCATAAAAGAGTGTTGGTATTCCTCGCAACAGCCAATCACAGGAAGGTATCTCTGGAAGCTCCGCCTCCTTATGGACTCAGCACATCCCTCTAGCTCATGACTGTTTCATCTCTTGAATATACAAACTATGGCACCACTTATGGTCGATCTCGAACCCATTGTTGATGTGACGACTTATATTGAATTTTGTAACTAGCTCATCAAGATTGTAACTTGCTTAACTAAATGAATTGTGGGGTTCAGTCCCTGAGCCCATTAAGTGCCTCTGTAACCCTTTCCACTACCGCCCACAAGATGGGTATGGGGTGCATAATAAATGAACTAAACTAAAACTAATTAGCCCAAAAAGTAGCAAGTAGCAAAATTAAAAATTTGGGAGCGCGGGTCTCTCAAAAGTAGCCCAATCTGGCACCACTGCCAGGGTTGTCAGGTCCAGATTGCTGAAAGTAGCGACCTGACGGTCTAAAAGTAGCGAATTTGTGATAAAAGAGTAGTCCAATTTTTTTTAGTGAATGATATGGGTTTCAAAGTAATATATTTTGATATATAGAGTACACTACACGATGTTAATTGTTTTATTAATATTATTTCTGCACATACACACTCATATTATATATATATATATATATATATATATATATATATATATATATATATATATATATATATATATATATATATATATATATATATATATTTTGGTAGCAGTCTTTCCTGTAGACATATATTATTAAATATGACCGAAAAAGTAAGATTAATAATTCTAACACGAATTTTCTCAATCTTTCGTACATTTCTTTTCACTGTTGGAGGTAAATCAAAAATCAATTCTCCAAAATTCATTTTTATTTCTAGTCTGACGCGACACGAGCGCGTTTCGTAAAACTTATTACATTTTCAAAGACTTTAGTTCACAAATACACAACTGAATAGAACTTACGCATCTCCGATTTTATTTCTACATTTGAGTGAGGTGGAAGGGGTGATGTGGCATTAACACAAGACAGAACAAGATGTGGCATTAATAGGGTATTAATTTCATCAACACAAAACAGAACAAGAGGTGGTATTAATAGGGTATTAATTTCATCAACACAAGACAGAACACGAAACAATGGATATTGAATAGAAGTGTTTGTAGAAAGCCTATTGGTCCATATTTCTTGATGTTTCTATATTGGAGCGGAGTCTGGAGGTGGGTAGAATATAGTTGTGCAATAATTGGCTGTTGATTGCTGGTGTTGACTTCTTGATGTGTAGTGCCTCGTAAACGTCAAGCCGCCTGCTATCGCTGTATCTATCGATGATTTCTGTGTTGTTTACTAGGATTTCTCTGGCGATGGTTTGGTTGTGGGAAGAGATTATATGTTCCTTAATGGAGCCCTGTTGCTTATGCATCGTCAAACGCCTAGAAAGAGATGTTGTTGTCTTGCCTATATACTGGGTTTTTTGGAGCTTACAGTCCCCAAGAGGGCATTTGAAGGCATAGACTCTCCAGACACAAAACAGAACGCTTTAAAAGAGACTAACGTCGTACGAAAGATTGAGAAAATTCGTGTTAGAATTATTAATCTTACTTTTTCGGTCATATTTAATAATATATATATATATATATATATATATATATATATATATATATATATATATATATATATATATATATATATATATATATATATATATATATATATATATAGATATATATATATATATAGATATATTGGTGTATACTGGCAGCAGGTTTTCTTTCAAACATGTTTCATTGAATATGACCGCATATTCTGTATTTATTATTTTCTGGTTTAGGGCTTCTATCCCTCTAACTATTTTCTTAGCATCAGGGTTTAATTGAAATAGGAGTTCTCCAAAACTCATTTTCGTACTTTTAAGGTGAAGAAAAAAAGTGATTTACTATAGAGTGTATTACACTTATTTGTATAATTTGCACGACGTTTCGAACCTCCATGGTTCATTCTCAAGTGAACAGATCTTACAATACTAGTTGATTTTATACCCGAAATATATATAGATATATATATATATATATTGGTGTATACTGGCAGCAGGTTTTCTTTTAAACATGTCTCATTGAATATGACCGCGTATTCAGTATTTACTATCTTCTGGTTTAGGGCTTCTATCCCTCTAACTATTTTCCTAGCATCAGGGCTTAGCTGAAAGAGGAGTTCTCCAAAACTCATTTTCGTTATTTCAAGGTGAAGAAAAAAAGTGAATTACTATAGAATGTATTACACTTATTTATACAATTTGCACAACGTTTCGAACCTCCATAGTTCATTCTCAAGTGAAATGAAATTGGTGATGATTGATTGATGAAGATTAAACCACCCAAAAGGTGGCACGGGCATGAATAGCCCTTAAGTGGTGGCCCTTTTTAGCCTGCGGCCCCTTGGGCCCACCCCTGCAGCACCCAGTCTTTGATTTGGCACCTTTGTGGGACCTTCGTATAAGCCTAACATGTATATATACACTGGCTGCCTGTCCCCCTACACAATGATTTATTATTACCTATTATTTTATCATTTAATTTAAATACTAAATAAAATAATTAATTTAATTATTATTGTAAGTACTTAACAATTTAATAATAAGTAGTAAGTACAAAAATGATTAAAAAGTACAGTTTAGTCATAGGAGATTCCTAGATTGGAATTCACTACCAAATTTCAATATAGCCAAGTATTTTTAGTGTGAAATGCTGTTATTATATGCATAAATTGTTGTTTTAATAATATTACGCTTAACCACTTGGGCTGGACGGTAGAGCAACGGTCTCGTTTCCTCCAGGTCTGCGTTCAATCCCCGACCGCCCAAGAGGTTGGGCACTATTCCTTTCCCCCGTTCCATCCCAAATTTGTATCCTGACCCCTTCCCAGTGCTATATAGTCGTAATGGCTTGGCGCTTTCACTTGACAGTTCTCCCACCCCCCTGAATAATATTACGAGAGCAGTATTTACGGGCTATTCATTTTTTTTTTTTTTTTTTTTTTGAGATATATACAAGAGTTGTTACATGGTTGTACAGCCACTAGTACGCGTAGCGTTTCGGGCAAGTCCTTAATCCTATGGTCCCTGGAATACGATCCCCTGCCGCGAAGAATCGTTTTTTCAACCAAGTACACATTTTACTGTTGCGTTAAACAGAGGCTACAGTTAAGGAATTGCGCCCAGTAAATCCTCCCCGGCCAGGATACGAACCCATGACATAGCGCTCGCGGAACGCCAGGCGAGTGTCTTACCACTACACCACGGAGACTGTTTAACCCGTGCCACCTCTTGGGTGGCTTAATCTTCAACAATCGAGAGCAGTGCGTCCTAACCAGACGTTATTTGATGATATCCTCAACAGTTGATAAATAAAAGTAATTGCGGAACTCCAGTTATCTAATACTTATCATAAATGGTATAAAACCTTATCATAAGCCAAGGGATTTGTAGATCAGTGTTTAAAGGGAATTCGGAAGTATAATAACACAGCTGATGCCATCTGTCGGCACAAGAGAACACTATCAACTGGCTGGTCAACAGTGGCCATAAGGTACAGCTTACGCCATCTGTTGACATCAAATTACACCTATAACAAATTACCCTACAAAATACCACTAACGCCATCTAGTTTTTTTCCAACGCACTATAAATAGCCAAACAGCAACCCATAAGGCGGGTTGTTGTGCTCGGGTAGGAGGTTCCAAGCTCCGCCCACAGATGGTATGGGGTGCATAATAAATGGCATATCATTGGTAGATGTTCTTTGTTGACATTCACACAACAGCCAATCACAGGAAGGGATCAGCTTAAGGCTCCATACACTTAATAAATCATCTTTATTCAGCACACCATCGATGCTTATGACATTCTGCTTCAACTTTAATCTACCTAAAAAGTGAAATGTTAAGTATTTAAAAGTATTAATATAGTGATAATTAAATACTTCAGGATGTAACGAGTGTTACAGAAACATGGGCTGGCTACCTAACTTGTGACGTCATCAGTGGGGGTTGCCGTGACAAATAATGATACGCTGCTCTGCCCTCTTATTCCAGTAAATTATTCAGTTAGATGGAAATTTCTGTCAGGTGCAAAACAGAAATTGTTGCTCTTTTTCACAACAACCTTGTTGTTGTGCACAAGGACCTATTTCTTAGTTTAAATTTTATTCATAAATGAGTGTTAATATTCCCCGCAACAGCCAATCACAGGAAGGTATCTCTGGAAGCTCCGCCTCCTTATGGACCCAGCACATCGCTTGAGCTCATGGCTCTATGTTTCATCTCTTGTATATACAAACTATGACTTTTTTCGATTACTGTTATAATTAATAATATGAGATATAAAAGTTTTTACACAAAATGGCTAAATTCTGCCATTAAATGGACTTTGTCTGGTATACATACAAACATACACCAATTTATTATCATTCATCCATTATTAATTTCAAATGTAATGTATACTGTCTAGTTTTTTCCCTCTCGCCATTACTTGGTGCAATATTTGAAAGTTGTCTATTTATTTATCGATCTATCTATTATCTTGTATTTATATTTACAAGTTTCTGTGCTTGGAAGAAAACTCTGCATTGAATTGGGAGTAATTTATTAAATAATATTATTTAGTATTAATTAATATTTACAATTATTATTAATTACATTTATTTATAGCTCAGTTACTTTCATGTAACTCGCAATCGTACATTCTTAACATTAATAGCCCAAATTAGCACATCTCGCTTTTAAATTAGCCCAAAAAGTAGAAAGTAGCGAAATTAATAATTTGGGAGCGCGGGGCTCTCAAAAGTAGTCCAATTCGCTATTTGTAGCCCAATCTGGCAGCACTGCCCTGGGTTCGTATCCCGGCCGGGGAGGATTGACTGGGCGCCAGTCCTTAACTGTAGCCTATGTTCACCCTGCAGTAAATGGGTTCCTGGGGCCGGATTCAGGAAGGTACTTACGAAGGTTTTTCCTCTTAGCTAAGAGCGAATTCCTTCTTAGCGCCTTCGTGGCGGCTAGGTCCGTATTCAAGTAGGTACCCTAAGTGGAAAAACCTTCGTAAGTTCATTCCGGGATTTAAGTGTGGTTTCGACCACTCGTAGCTTTACGTAAACTGGATATAAGTCATTTTTTCTCTACTACATAACACTGGGATCGATTTATGATATTGGAACATGACCAAAATATTATAGCTGGTGAATCTAGTGAAGAGGAATCCTTCGTGTTAGTTATATATGCATTCTCTGCTTGAAACTTGAAGTAAATATGTGTTTGATGATAGTAGAATTACTTTTATAATAGCAAGATATTATACCAGTAGTTATTAAGTAAATAAACACTGGTGAACATGAAATATGAGAGAAGGTGATGAGCCCTGCCTGATGGGATCATTTACTATCACCAAATGCCCCTGTTCACCTAGTAGTAAGGGTGTACCTTAGCTATACATACCCATTTCTAATTTATTTAGTTTGGTTTTATTTTGAAATTAAATCTGGGTGAGACATAAAATAAAAATATGCTGCACAAATGATGTTAGGTAAGGAGAAGGGTAAAAATGTCACAAACTTTATTCATTGAATACTTAAAGCTATAATTATGACTATATACTGTAGATTATTAAAAAAAAGAGAGGGAAGTAGGGGTCCAAAACCTCTTCCTGTTATACAATTTGGGTGTGGAACAAGTAATTATCAAAAGAAGGCACCATGCTGGGAAGGCTATGTAGCAGTAAGGCAGTGAGGTGAGGCAGCTACTTATTTGAGAAATGCTTATTTTATTTACCTTATAAGCTGAGGCAACTTATTTTATTTGAGGAATACTCAGCTGATTCCTCTACATTTAGCATGGAACAAATTTGTGTCCAAGACCTCTTCCTGTTACTCAATTTGGCTGTGTGTAACCAAACTAGAAGTGCTCTACAAATCAAGGGACCCAGAATGTGGAATGACCTCCCGAATCATGTCAAAGGCTGTACCTCTCTCAACCAGTTTAAGAGTTAAACCAAGTACTGCCTAATTAACTCCATGTAACCTAACTTACCTCCTAAATGTCAACCCATGTCTTGCTATTTTTTAAACAACGCTGTTCACCAACATGTGCAATTGCTGAGTTATGCTATGCTAACCCCCCTTTTTGTATTTTTTATTCCTTCTTTCAACACAATTTATACCTAATTCCGATTACTAAGTTTTAGTCTGTGTTTTTTCCCCCCACACCTTGCCCGAAATGCTATGAGTATTAGTGGCTTTAGGTATTGTATGTACTAGCTCTGTCTATAAATCCAACATTATGTTTGTAAATCAACTGTATGTACTTTTCCTGAATAAAATGTATTTATTATTTATTTTTTAATCAGTAAGTATTAAAAGAAGGCACCAAGCTGGGAAGGCTATGTAGCACCATTGTGTGTAACAATAAACCAAATTTTTTTTAACAAATAATGCACCTGTATGGTAAAACAAATCCTGTCAGCTGTAAAAATATTGATGCAGTTATTTAAATGAAAAATATAATGAAAGAAATATTACTGGTTTATTTTTATCCTATCTTTTTGTACTGTACAGTATATCCAAGGAAGTGAAAAATTGAGACATAATACACAATTTAATGAATGATTAGCATGGATTAGCAGTTCAAAAGAAATATGACTTGTATTACATATCAACATGAGATCTTAATGATCCATGGTCAACATGATTTAATAAGGATAATACAGTACTGTATTTGTAATAATACAAACTATAATTTAAAATCTTTATTACTGATTTTTTTTATTAAGAAGATTAGGTATACACAGCAATGTGCTGCTACCCTATTCTATATGGAATATTACACAGTGTAGATAAAAAACTAGCTATAAGTTTATCTAATACTCCCATCTCACAGGATGGTTAGACATACTGTACATGGAATCAATTTAGAAAATACCAGCCTCAATACAAAAAACAAATCAACTCTGACTAAACAACTCTAAGCAATTTTCACAAGAGGTAAGCACTGAATCATGGAAACATTATATTATAATTACTCTTACCAGTTTCTACAAAACTCCTCTCAAACAATGTATTTTTAAACATGTTTAGGTATACACAGCAATGTGCTGCTTCCCTATTCTGTCTAAAGGACCACACAGTGTAGATCAAAAACCAGCTACAAGCTCACCTCACAGGATGGCCAGTCATACATGGAATTAGGAGAGAACAAAATACTTAATGCTGATCTATTAGCCTCCACTGGCAAAATCTGGGTGCAGCACAAGAATATCTTCCAATATTCCTGAGTGTATGAAGTAATTACAGAGCTCAAAATACCTCATACCATTTGGTATGAAGTCACTGATAACAGGACAATCACAGATATAGTGTTGGAGAGTATGTTCTCTCAAGTAGGACTGAAAACAGATGTTTTTTCCACCAAGAGGGCTATAAACCCATGGAACCGCCTACCCGCTGAAGCCGTAAATGCCAAATTCCAGCTAAAAAATATAATTAAGACAATTGGCGGGCCCTTCAACAAGCCGCCGGCTTTTTGTTCTCTTCGAGGTCACTAGATAGTTAGTGGCCCTTGGGTAAATTCAGTAAATATATACAATAATTGTCAGCGCATCTTCCGAGCAACAAGGACAGCTACACAGTATCTCTTAGAATTACGTAGGTAAACAACAAAAGTAACATATTTGTTTACTACAATGTCGGTGCTGGCTGTAGAAGTTGAAAAAACATTGTTTTACTTCGAAATATACTAATTTTATAAGAAAATTCGACGTAAATAGGAGGCAGTAGAGCTGCGATAAGCCAGCGCTAAATCTTCAATATGAAGAATGTTGCTGCTCTCTGATTGGCCAAACGAAACACAGTAGTGACCTCTATCGGCACGCATGTGAACCAACAATTTTTCTTCCTAAGTATACCTTATTGAATAGCACCTAAGCATCTTCTTAGGGCGCACTTAGGAACCTTCGTAGCAAACCCACTTACGAAGAAATACACAGAGCTTCCTGAATCTAGGTCCTGGTTGTTAAACGATTTGGTGGGTCGTATTCCAGGGAAAATTAGGATTAAAGACCTGCCCGAAACGCTATGCGCGCTATAGTGGCTTTACAAGAATGTATGAACTCTTGTATATACATAAATGTTTACACTGGCGGGCGTTGTTCTTGTAGGTTATGTCCATCATATCACCAAATGAAGTTGTTAAACTTCATTTAATAACTACTGTATATGACTGTTAAGTAGATGTTAACTGTTAATACTAATAATATATTGTGGGTTTAATATTTAATATACACATTATATATGAAATGTCCAAATTTTGTGTTTTTGAAATGGTAAAACAATATGTACCAAGTGTCCTTATGTTGGTGGGGGGGGGGGGTGTTGGCGTTGTTTGTAAACATCAGCAGCTGTTGGCGCCAAACGCTCCCGCTCCAGATAAATGTCAGTAATAATAATACTTCTGTTTGTATTTGCATTAACTTATGAATGGTATTCTACAACATTTGGTCATCGGGAGATAACGATCTCGTATACAAACTGCTAGTCTCGTCTGGTCTTTAAACCGGCGGTTAACTATAGTTCATAGTTTTTTTGGGGAGAGAATTTTCTATGTTTTTCAACTTTAGAACTTCAATTTTTGGTGTTTTGGTGTTCCACACATTGTTGAACAGCAGATCTTAGAACAAATAAGTTCAGCTCTCTCGGGAGTAACTGAAAAGTCGTTTGAACACTAAATTCTTAATTAATCTAAGGATGTTTGTTACTTGAGAGGGAGCCCAGGAGGAGTTGTATTACTTGAATACATATTAATAAAATTATTACTGTGCTTTTAGACAGTTCCCATTAAGTAATTCTATATCCAAATAGTATACATCCCACATACAGTATATGAATGTGCCCTGTGGTGTAGTGGTAGACACTCGCCTGGTGTTTCGCGAGCGCTTTGTCCTGGGTTCGTATCCTGGCCGGGGAGGATTTACTGGGCGTCAATCCTTAACTGTAGCCTCTGTTTACCCAACAGTAAAATGGGTACCTGGTTGTTAAACGATTTGGCGGGTAATATTCCGGGGCACATAGGATTTAGGAGCTGCCCGAACTGCTACGCGTGCTAGTGGCTGTACAAGCATGTAAGAACTCTTATATATATATAAATAAAAAAGTATAAATGTGAGAATCATATGAATGATGCAAGTTATCATTCAGAAAGGTCATGTTATGTAAGTACTGTACTATTTTGCTTTTAAATGTAATTTACACTGTAAATATTTATACATATTACACTCATTTGTAATGAGTGTCAGTTAATTACATATAGCACACTGTGATTTATTTATAATTAAAATAATATTGTGCAAGTTGGATTATGCATATTTTGTACTGTATTTATATTGTTATGTATCTCCTTTAATTGTTAAACCAATTATTTCAGAATGGGAACACACGACGCGTGGACCTATCTGGTGTCTCTTGGAGTACATCATCGAACCTGGGATGATCCTCTCTTTGCGCAAGGACAAAGTGTTTGCTGTCCTCTTAGGAAGATACCATGTATTGACTTGGATGACGAGGACTTTCATCACTCTAGGTATTATTTCTGGAGATTTGCATGAAGCACTGTGCATTTGCAGTGAATGTTTTTTTAAATCAGATGTTGATGTCAAACAAAGTTTAAATTAATAGTTATTTTGGTTTTGGATAAAGTCACCCATTTATGCACAGAAGGGAGTAACCAAACAATCAGGGTTAATAGAACCTGCAGCATAACACTTGCTCTGGTGCATAGACCAAGACAACAAAATCACTAATAACTCTTCGAATATGCAGACTGTACTGTATTAACATATTGAAACATGCCTGATTTCTGATCCAAAGCTGTTAGAATAAATATTATAATCTTTTGTTTTCCATGATTCTGTGTATTGTTCAAACAAAACTTGGAAAATAATCATTTTGTTATTGTTAAATTCAAGTGATCATGTTTGATTTCAATTGTTCTAATTTTCTTTCATAAAGATTTAAGGCTCTTAAATTGTAGGCCATTCGGCCGGAGGTGCATCATAGCTTATGTCCTGTGATGGCTGTCTGTCGTTACTTGCATTTAACCAGGAATATTTTGGGTGATGTATTGTTTATGGATCTGGTGTCCCTGGTGCTTTGTTCTAGGGGCCCAATTATCTCACGTCGTTCGCAGTGTCATCAAGTATAACCAGCCTATGGTCTACCCTCGGGCCATATGTGCAGAAGGTTATGGCTTTGTCTGTTTTGTTTGCCAATAAGTCTTAGGCTGATATTTGGGTTCTGGGTTCAAACAGAGTTTTGGCGGCTTGATATTAGGTTAATGTGTTGGGCTAGGCTTGTGTGGCTGGCCTTGGGTCAGGTTTCCCATCCCTAATGTCTTCTTTGGGGGTTATCAACTTTTCCTCTCCTCCACACCTAGTGATTTCTGGTGTTTTCATTCTTAATGACAAGATAACAACAGGGAGTCACCAACAGGGCCCTCCCAGAAAAGCAGCATTAAATGTAATGAAATGCCTCTTTCTGGTGGCGTTCCTTTGTGGCTTCCTGGACCCTCCCTTCCCTTTTCTAGATCTGTTGGGGTGTGTGGCTTTCCATTAGATAACACTGGGGAAGCCTCAGCTGGGGCAATCGGCTGAGACTAGAAAGAAAACAGGTGGCCTGCTAGGTGTCCCATTATCTGTGTTGGTTTTTACCATATACTACGCTATTCCATTTTGGATAATTTTTTGTCATATTGTTTTTCTTGTGTTTTTCAGTTTATAATTTACCTGGCTGTTGACTGTTAAGGTGTATTTCTGGTGATCTTTTCCCTCAGAGTGATTATTACTCCTCTGCTCCTTGTGCCTCTGTAAGGGGACCAGGTTTTGGCCTCTGGTCTCTGGTAGGCTTTTAGGACTCACAAGGGCCTGTTGTGATTGAAATTGGGGGGAGCTATCCAAGATGTAGTAACAGGGAGCCACTGATGAACCCATCAGAAAGAGGTGTTTCATTATATTCAACACTGTTTTAAGCCAATATTTTGTAATATATAATACAGTACAGTATATATATTTTCCTATGTTATTAAATTACTATAATGAGCCATATTATCTTGTGTTTTGTTATAGGATTGAGACAAAGTGCAGTGTAGCTGGGTGTAACAAGCGGTTCAGTACGGTAGCTGAACACGCAAGCCATCACCGCACATGTCATAGCCATGTCTGTTGTACCTGCAAGCAGTCTCTTCCATCGCACCATTTACTAGATCTCCATATTCTGGAAGCTCATGACACTCTTTTTCAAGTTATGGCAGCAAAACAACCCATGGTAGGTATAAGAGCCTGGTAGACAGCTTCATATACGTATATTGGTTTTTGAATTGCTATAAAGAAGTGAAGTGAACACTGCGTAGATATGAATACTTATTGGCATTTCTTCTTGTTGAAAGGATGATAACTGGGTTGTATAAAATAGAATCAGTATAATGGAATTTTGTATGCCATATTCCCATTTTGTATCTCAGTGTTCTTGATAGTGATACAGTACCGTATCTTATGGTTCTGCCATGTTTATATATTTATCTGGGAGGGCATCATCATTTATTCCTCAGCAACTCCTTGAGCACTAGCACCAGCCCAGTCAGGCCTTAGATGCACACGGCCTCTGAGACTCCCGTTTGCCTACTGGGAGCCTGGACCATAGTCTGGCTCTGTCTGAGGTCAGGTGGCAGAAGTGTTGATGTTGCATTTGTGACTATGAGGTGACAGGCCTGCCTCTCTTTTGTGCCTGTCCTCTATTTCAATTGCCGTTGTGATGTGTTTTCTTTCCTGGTTCCTGTTGGGTTGCTGTTTGATGCCATCTATCACCTCATATCGTTTGGCCTGAGCTGAGTTTCTCTTGCTGGCTTTTGAGGCTAAGGAAGCAATTGAGTGGTATAAATTAAACTTGAGTGTTCAGTACTGTCAACTTAGAGCTTCTTTCTCAGCAGGGAACTAGGTTGCTATTATTCCTTTCTTTCCCTGTGCTTTATAAGGCAGTTCATGTCAGTAGAATGTGAGGTGGGAAGAGTGTATGTGCTGTCACTTGGTGGCAGTCAGGGGATGTGACCATGTGGGTCATCTAGTGGATAGTGAGAATGCCATTTGTCAGTCCCTGTGATGCAAAGTAATGCTTGGAAAATCTTTGAACGTATATTGGATTTGGCTTTCTGGAGGTCATTTGGTATGGGATCAAGTGTTCTCCAGCCTCCCTTTTAAAAGTGTAACCCGGTTGAGGGGTTTTAAAATGCCCTATATCTTGAGAAAATCCGTAGGAGCCGTGATGAGGTTGCAATCCTTATCCATGCCCTGACCTAGTTGTCTAGAGTGTGTGTGTGGGAATACCCACCACATAGGTTTGAATCCTCATCACAGCTCCTGCGGATTTTCTCAATGATATATGAAATAGTGCGATTACTCTCTGTACAGTATCTCTTATTGTCCCAATTTTTATTAACATCTACCCTGTCTGCATGTGGAACCAGTAGAACCATTCCTAATGCAGCATCCAGGTGTTTTGCTCAGAAATCAGCTTATCATATTCAGGTGCACAAAGCCTGATTTATTTTTTGCTTTATTTGCCATTGTGTCTTTTTCCATTTCTTTCCCTCTATTATGTTGCTTGTTGAGGCAGTCCTTGTGTATCCACTCATTCTTGTGTCTTGGTGCAAGCAAGCATATGACAACAGCTTCAATCATATGATAGACAAACTAATACTGTATATGTAATTTTTTGAAAAATACTTCAAAAGCTCCTATACAGTATTTGTACTTAATGAAACGAGTGAAACATAAAACTCTCAATAAGTAAAGCTTAAATACTTATGCTAAAGGAGCTAACATGTGTTTGTATTCTTGACTTTTACCATCTGTGACAGAATTGATGATTAGGACTTGAGGTTCAGAGTTGCTGATGTGATTTATAAGAGTACAGAGAATGGTGGTGTGTGCTAAGGCTCATGTGATTGACAATACTGTATTGAAGTTAAGCCAATAACTTAAAGATGATCAGTTGAGGGCTGTGAAGGAGGATGTCAGTTTTAACGTGTCCTTAATATGTTGTTCCCTATGCAGTATCAGTGCCTCTTGGAGACATGCTCGGAAAAGTTCAACACTCCAGCTGAGAGGAAGACTCACTGTATAGACAGTCATAAGTTCCCAGCAGACTTTCGCTTTGACATGGCATGGAGAAAATTGGGAAAAAACAAAAAATCAGGTATGATGAATCATAATGAAATGACTATGGAATTTGAAGAAGCTGGTTGTGAAGCTGCTGTAGACAAGAGAGAATCAGAAAATATCAGTGGAAAGGGTGTTAATGCTTTTGTTTGTAATAGAAAGACAGTTGCTAACAAAGTTCCAAACTGTGTATCATTTGGCGTTGGAGTCCCTAGAGGTTTTATTCGAGGGAATAGAAGCAAGAGAGGTCAAAGAAAAGGAGGTGCCAATCATTGGCATCAAAGGATGAGTCCATCTAATTCCCTCAAAACTAACATTGAAGAAGTTAGCATGAAAGATTTAGAAGAAGCATTGTGCAGTGAATCAGTGATTCCTTGATTGATGTTTTAACAGGTAAAAAGCATTTACACTAAAATTTTAAGATTATTTGAGTATGAACTTTACTTGATCAGCCTCAGATTTAAATGCTTTACTTTTTTATGTACACTGAAAGTATAGAAGAAAATTGATAATCCAACCCCATGCACAAAGTTAGTAATTGTCAAAAGAAGGTACCGAACCTGAAAGACTCTAGCACCCACACACGAAGTGAACCTGGCAACATTTTGGTTCATAACTTTCATTTCATGTGTGGGTTGGGTTATATTTCAATCATGTTTTTGTAACTTATTCTCTGCATAAGTCAAATGTATTTTTTTCCTTTGAATTTAATGATTGGAACATTTTTTCTTCATGTGTGTGTCAGATTGATGCAAGCTTTAATATTTTAGTGTGCGTATTGTGCATGTTACGGCAGCTGTATTCTATAGTAAGAAGCAGCTGCTTGCTTCCAGATATCATCATCTGAAATGTGTGGAAAAGGTAGTTTGTGGAGATTAATTTAATGAAAAATTGCCTTATAGAGGGATCAAGGCTGCAGGGACCTTGACCCCCGGAATCAACGCAAAGTAACTGCAAAGTGAGGTAGAGTGGGTTCAAAATGTGTTATTCCATAGCTATCATCTATTGGGAATTCATATAGAATATGAAGTTTTGCCAGTTATTGGTTATCAAATTATACCTTTTCTGGTAATATTACAACTGTACTGTTTTAAATTATTGTAGGTACCATAGCAGACTCTTTAGCCTTATTCATTAATAAGAAAGTAAATGGGCAACTCTTTTTTTTTTTTTTTTCCAGTTGATGGTTCCTATTTAGGCGCTTCAGTTTCTTCTCGTCTTAACAAATTTACCATTCAGCGAAAGCCGTTTTTCTGGTTCTTTTCCTCTTTGTGTATTTCTTTTGCCAGTTGATGGTCTGCTTCATACGCTTCACCTTCCATAATTTCATTAAGAAATACCGGCAGGGTACTGTTTTTGATCTTTAAACACGTTCTGGTCAAAGTTCAAGTATGTTTATTGAGATAAGCAAGAAATACATCTCAAAGGGATAGAGTAGCTTAGGCTGTTTCTACTCCCCCCCACGTTCTGGTTTCCCTCTTCAAGTATAATTCCCGCTGTCAAGAAGAGCGGGACTTATGTGATCAGGTGACATTTTTATGCTCTATAATGTTCTCTGTTGCTCAGTTTCTTGAATTCTGAACTGTAGGAATGCATAAGTTATGCATCACACTTGATGTTTATTTGTCAGTGACCACAAGGAAGTGAGGTTTAGCCCTTGATGTTGCAGAAATATGTGCATAATATACAATGTCCAGATAACGTCAATGAACAAAGTACTGTATACCATTTAATGTGTTTACAGTATACAGTACTAACATAATACAAATATGAATGATTTGAGAACAATATCATGTTACTGTAATTTATTTTAAATGTTTAAGAGACTAATCTGAATAAAAGTTCCTAACTATAAAGAGTTTTGATTTTAACACATATTTAAAGAGATACTGAGTGTGTGTGTGTACTCACCTATTTGTGCCTGCAGGATCAGGTGTTGACTCTTGAATCCCGTCTTTCTAGCCTTCGGTCCTTTAATGCAATGACTCCTATCCTTCTCTATCATACCTAGTTTTAAAGCTATGAATAGTGTTTGCTTCCACAATGTGCTCCTTTATTTCATTCCATTTCCCAACTACTTTCCCGCTAAAAGAAAACTTTCTAGCATCTCTGTGATTCATCTGAGTTTCCAGCTTCCATTTCCCCTTGCTCTGTTGGTATTCCATGTGAACATTTAGTCTATTTCCACTCTGTCAATCCCTCTAAGTATCTTGTATGCTGCTATCATATCTCCCCGTCGCTTTCTTTTTTTCTAACGTCGTCAGGTTCAATTCCTTCAGTCGCTCTTCATATCCCATCCCATGCAATTCCGGGACTAGCCTCATCACTAATTTTTTAACCCTTTCCAGTTTCCTAATGCGTTTCTTTAGGTTAGGGGCTCCGTGATGGGGGCTGCATACTCTAAGACTGGCCTCACGCAGGCAGTGTAAAGCGCTCTGAATGCCTCTTTACTTCGGTTTCTGAATGACGTTCTAACTTTTGCTAGCGTAGAGTAGGCTGGTGTCGTTATCTGATTTATATGTGACTCAGGAGTTAGATTTGGTGTAAAGTCCACTCCCATATCCCTCTCTCGAATTGTCACAGGAAGGTAGTTTCCCTTCATTGTGTTCTGACCCATTGGTCTCCTGTCACCTAGTCCCATTTCCGTAACTTTACACTTGCTCATGTTGAACTAGACCCCCAGAGACCCCTAGACACTATGCTCGTGGTATCCCATCTTCCCAGTACTCTTTGTCATATAACGCTTTGAAATTACTTATGGTTTTGGACTCCACCACCACCACCTCCCCTAACTTGTTTCCAACCGTCTACCACTCTGTTTGTGAAAGTGAATTTTCTTTTATTTCTTTGGCAACTTTGTTTAGTTAGTTTAAATCTATGACCTCTTGTTCTTGAAGTTCCAGGTCTCAGGAATTCTTCCCTATCAATTTTATCGATTCCTGTTACTATTTTGTATGTAGTGATCATATCACAGCTTTTCTTCTATCTTCTAGTTTTGGCATATTTAATGCCGCTAACCTTATCTCAAAGCTCTTGTCCTTCAGTTCTGGGAGCCATTTAGTTGCATGTCTTTGCACCTTTTTCAGTTTGTTGATGTTCTTAAGATATGGGCACCATACAACCGCTGTATATTCCAGCTTTGGTCTAACGAAAGCCATGAACAATTTCTTCAGTATTTTGCAATCCATGTATTATTTATGAAGTTAGAAAGTGTAGCATAGGCTCCTTGCACTATGTTCTTCATTGGTCTTCAGGTGATAGTTTTCTATCTAGAACCACCCCTAGATTTATTTCTTTATCAGAATTCTTTAAGATTTCTCACATAATTTATAGGTTGTGTGGGGTCTGTGTTCTCTTATTCCACATTCCATAACATGGCATTTATTCACATTAAATTCCATTTTCCAAGTGGTGCTCCATACACTTATTTTGTCCAGGTCTTCTTGAAGGGCATGATAATCATCTAGGTTTCTTATCTTCCATATTGTCTTAGCATCATCAGCAAACATGTTCATATAATTCTGTATTCCATCTGGTAGAAGGTTTATGTAGACAATGAACATTACCGATGCAAGAACTGAACCCTGTGGTACTCCACTCGTGACATTTCTCCAGTCCGATACATTGCCTCTGATTACTGCCCTCATTTTTCTGTCAGACAATTTTTCATCCCTGTTAGAAGCCTACCTGTCACTCCTCCAATATGTTCCAGTTTCCAGAACAATTTCTTATGAGGAACTCTGTCGAAAGCCTTTTTTTAGGTCCAAATAGGTGCAGTCAACCTAACCATCTCTTTCCTGTAAAATCTCTGTGGCTAGATCATAGAAACTGAGTAAATTCGTTACACAGGATCTTCCAGATCGAAAACTATACTGTCTGTTATTGTGTCATTTTTCTCCAGATGTTCTACCAAATTAGTTTTAATTATTTTATCCAATATTTTGACTACGGTATTACACTTGTCAATAATACAGGTCTATAATTGAGGTTCTTCCCTGCTGCCACTTTTGTAGATTGGAACTATGTTAGCCTTTTTCCACACACCTGCTAGAACTCCTGTACAAAGGGATGCCTGAAAAATCAGTTGAAGTGGAATGCTGAGTTCAGGTGCACATTCTCTCAGAACTTGTGGTGAAACTACATTTGGGCCAACTGCTTATATTTCGTTTATTGGACTTATTTATTATCGTCCAATAATTTTCAATTATTGGACGAGTTCCATGAAACTTATGCACCTGACTGCACGTAAGCCTATCTGTAAGGGTGCCAATTTTGGAGGAAATTGGTTGATATCAACCTCAGTCACAGATGGCAGCACCTTAGACTTTATTTTTACTTATTTATTTTCAAGTAACATTAAACATTCCTATAACTTTCATTTTTTATTCAATTTACATGAAACTTACACTTTATATGTTGAGTTTATGTTTCTACAAATCTGTTTCAAGCTTTTTTTTCCTAAGTTCATTTATTGATTTTATAATAGTAATAAACCATGATATATTTGCATAATTTTTTTTATGGAACTTTGACTATTTGTATTAGTAACACTAAACATATTTTTAAAAATCCACTGAAACAGACTTTTTTATTATATTCTCATGTGATAGAAAAGTGTCATAGAAATGATTTCATTTGAAACTTGTGGTTGTAGTTTCGATTTGAAAATGTGTAAAATTCGTTGGAAAAAAATCTCCCTTTCTATTTAGGTTGCAATACTGAAACTTGGAACAATTGCAGCCCTTTTCATATACAACTAGTCAAAAGAGTTTGGTTGACATTGAACTACTATGAATATATTGCATTATGGCCCCTTAAGTAAAAACACAAAAATTAAATATCCTTACAGGGGTGCTTATATTATTATGTACTGATGTGCTATGCTATCTTGAGGTTATCTCGAGATGATTTCGGGGCTTAGCATCCCAACGGTTTGGTCTTTGGTCAGGCCTCCTGTTTGTTACACACCCTCTGGAAGCAGCCTGTAGCAGCTGTCTAACTCCCAGGTACCTATTTACTGCTAGGTAACAGGGGCATCAGGGTGAAAGAAACTTTACCCATTTGTTTCCGCCTCCACCGGGGTTCAAACCCGGAACCTCAGGACTACGAATCCGAAGCGCTGTCCACCCAGCTGTCAGGCGCACTTACTGCTTAGTTACTTACTTACCTAAATCGACTTAGATGCAGATTTAATTTGTACATACCAAGGCTAACATTAAGGCTACTGGCACATTGGTTAATCAAGGCCGACTCAATAAAATTTTGTTAAACAAAACCCTTGCACTGATCAATGCATTTTGCCCCTCTTTAAGTCGATAGAATGATTTAATAAACTGGAATGTAAATACAATGCACTAAAATGCTGGGCCATATGAATTGAGTGTTGTTTTAAAGTTTAGAAAAAGCTTTACCCATTTGGCTGATGTAATAATGATTGTGCATGTGTTTACGTGCACAATCTTGTTTACATGTGTCCTTGTAGAGGGATGCACAATCTTGTTTACATGTGTCCTTGTAGAGGGATGCACAATCTTGTTTACATGTGTCCTTGTAGAGGGACGCACAATCTTGTTTACATGTGTCCTTGTAGAGGGATGCACAATCTTGTTTACATGTGTCCTTGTAGAGGGATGCACAATCTTGTTTACATGTGTCCTTGTAGAGGGATGCACAATCTTGTTTACATGTGTCCTTGTAGAGGGACGCACAATCTTGTTTACATGTGTCCTTGTAGAGGGATACACAATCTTGTTTACGTGTCCTTGTAGAGTTGTGGTTGGTGAACTGACCAGACAGAGGGACCAGGAGTAACGCCTCTTGACCCAGTCAGGCGAACTTGCCATGAACCATCATGGCAAAATGGTTGCCATGCTGCAAGGTTCATTACTGCATCTCGGCTACCTCTCGGTTAATTAGGTAATTATTTAATTGACACTTTATGGAGTTAATGCAGGTTTGGTACACTTAAAATTAGGTTCCATTATTGGAACCTTTTAATTGGCAAATAATAACAAAATTGGTTATTAATTTGCATTGATGTGACTTCTCACAAACTGTATTAGAATAACATTTAGCCTAGTATTTCTCAGTGTACAGTGGAACCTTGACTTACAAATGCCCCTACAGTACAGTACTTACAAATTTTTCGAGTTACGACAGTCCTGAGCTTTCCTCCTCCCCCCTCCCCTTTTCCCCTTCCCCCTCCCCCTTCCCCTTGTTCATTCTTCCCCCTCCCTCGTTGCCTCATCTTTCCTTCCCTTTTCCCTCCCCTATGTTGTGCCGGCCTCTCATGCCATAAAACGGTTGAGTCAAATGTCCTTAGGCAAGCGAGACCGTCGCTGGCCAATCCCGTCCCAATCCTCCTCCTCCAATCTTCCTCCCCAACCGTTTCCCCCTCTCCAGTCTCCTCTATAGCCATTGACAAATGAGGGGCAATAAACTCAGCCGGTGCCATATACATACTCCTGCTCTGGTTTCCTGGATGTAGCGTGGGAATGAGGGAGAAATCTGTGGAAGGAAAACATAACTTTCAGGCCAGTTCATTAAATAAATGTGTCTTTTGTTAAAAAAAGTGAATATTGATTTAGTGGTATTGTAATTAGGTAATCCCCCTTTTGGTTTATTAATTCTGAGTCGTTATATGTCGTTATATGCTGTACTGGAAATTTTTCTGATGTAGCTTACTGATAAGAGTTTACCTGAATTTACCTGAGGGGGTCATCACAGAATGTTCCAATATTGGAGGAGATTTGTTTTCCAAAAATGACATATGTGTGTTTATGTTTTGAGGACAAAAGGATGAAATCTTGATTCAGATTGAGGGTGAAAATGACCATTATGAATTAGTCCAGTGTGTGCCTTAGCCTCTTATACTGCCACTGTTTGTACACAATATCGACGTGTTAGTTCTACACGGCTATTTTCATAATCCCATTACAAATTAAATGATTCTGGTATCATACCGAGGTGGCACTAAGAACAACAAACGACAATGGACAATTTTGACACAAGTTGTCACTTTTCATGTCTCAGACTTGATCAGCGTTTAACAGACTTCACATGCGCTGTATCAACTTACCTTTGCTCTTTGCTCTATCAAACCATATAATCTTTAGGTCATGTTGAGTAATAGAAATGGTGGGGACTATACTGAATAACATTTTATGTATAGAAACCAGGTAAATGACATGGGCTTAATGAAATATATAAACTTACAAAATTATATGTATTAAATTAATTTATAAATTACATCAATTTGCTACAATGAACAGTTGTTTCTCCTGAAAGTTTTGATAACTGTTGATGGTTGCAAATGACGAGTTAGTTGACTTAAACATTTGCAAAACTCTTATGTTTTTGTATGGAATCAGCTGCTATATGCTATGAGCGCATTGAATACATGAACTTCCAGGGCGAGTTGTTTAATCCATATACTGTATTACTCCATTAATTCCGAGTGCAGGAAAATGCTAAACATTTTAGTTTCAACAAGGAGCATATAATGTCTATTACCATGAATGCTCCATACCAAAAGAAGCCATTTATCAAAGAAGTTCAACTGCAAATGTTGAGTATCACACGTTATCGAGATGTAACGTCTCCACTTCGTGGGCCTCTATGCCACTCTCAGTCCTGCACTGCAGGCTAAGACTTGGCGTGTGGATCATTCGAGGCTCCACCCTTGGAATTTCTTCTCTACGAGAGTTCGATGTAGAAAGTGTGTCTCGAATATGTCCATTACTGTCAAAAAAGAGATCTTGTTGAGGCAGTCCACCTCCGACCAAAGCACGATCCACACCTTTCTCTAGGCACACACTCTGCGAGCTTGACTTTCTGAAAGGCTGCATCTCACTCTGTGCCAATGCTTGACTGGAAAGCTCCTCCATACTGCCATGGTTACACCTTCCTTCGTAGACAAATGGGCTCTCAAATGTCGGGCGTGTGTCTCTAGTTCCTGGTCTAGAGTCAAGTGGTCCTTTAGACACAAATGCTGTAGCCTGGTGAGGTGTAGTTCTGGAGCGCCGCATGCCGGATAAAACTCCTGGAAATAAATCATGTGGTATTAGATCTCATGATTGTTATTTAGGGTTGCGATATTGCCTTTGCATTGGCATCTTTAGACAAAATGTATTTTTGTAATTTAATTTCTAAACCCTTACTGAATAATATTCTGTATAATGGTAACCATAATAGTGTAGTTTTAACTTTTTCTTTTAGTATTTATTAGTTTTGTTATTCTTAATTCCTGAGGAGCAAGTCATAGAGGTGCCTCCTCATAGTAGTCCTTGAGTAATGTTGGCAGTGGAAGCAAAACAAACACACAAATACAAACAATCATCAGTAGTTTCAAAGCGTCATGTGCCAAAAATTCTTAAGACGGGACACCTTGAGTGTAGCTCTCATCCTGTAACTACACTTGGACAATTACACAGGCATGCTACTAGTGGACAGAAGGAAAAAATAGGTGGAATGATCAGTATATAAAAAAGTGTAATAGGAATTGACAAAATTGATAAGGAAGAGTTTTGTTTAAATCTGCAACTTTTAAAATAAAGAGGCCATAAATTCAAGCCATGAAAATTAACTACAGTATGTGCCTCAAACATGTATATAAATATTCTTTTGCAAACAGAGTGGAAGATGGATGAAATAAATTAGAAGAAAGTGAATTCTAAAACCACCAGAAGCTCAACAAAGATTAGTGAGAAGATGGAACACGTCAAGCATAGCTCTCATCCTGTAGAGACTACACTAAGCAATTACACACGCACACACAAATATATAATACACCGTTACACTCACGTTGTGTTGGACACCGCACCCGGCGCTTGTACCTGGCTCTACCCCTATATCCCAACATAAAACTTCTTATTACTTTCAATTTTAAACGTGCTCATGTAAATTTCACAATTAAGTAAATACGGAATAACACGTAAAATATTAATACAGTACTGTATTGTGATAGATCTCAACAAAATTGACCAACTGGTATAACTTAGCAGCATTACACAGTAAGCTACCAAGTGATGCTTCCAAGCTAATGCTTCTGCACTAAGTGAAAACAATGCAAAACATTTCAAGATAGATATAATTTATGCACAAATTTATAATAATTAATAGAGTTAATATAGCTGGTGACCAGGTAAATTCAAATATAATTTATACAGATATGCTCTGTAGGTAATAATTACAGTATTTACCTGAATTTACCCGGGGGGCCACCATCTCTATGGCCTCGACAGGGACAGGAAGCCGGTTGACTTGTACACGTTTTTTTCCCTTCTTTCCTGAGGAATTTTCCACCTGAATTTCTAACGGTAGGACTGTCTTGGCATTTACGGATTCAGCAGGTAAGTAAATCCAGGGGTTGATTTCCCTATAGAAGAAATACATCTCTGGTTTTTTGTTATATACAGTGTGGCTTGTTGAGCTTGCAGCTGTTTAAATCTTGAATGTCTCATTAAACCTACTAAACAAGTGGTCTGGATGAACATCTTTTAATGTGTTCAGTATTTTAAAGGTCTCGACGAGATCGGCCTCGTCATGCGTGGCTATAATGTTGTTTGTCCTGTGGCCTTCAACCGTTCCTGGTATGAGAGTTGACTCGGTTCTGGGACGAGTTTTATCACTGGTATTGAACCTTCTCCAGCACAGATGTCCTTCTGACGGTGAGGTCTCCATTCTTGGATAAAGTAATTCATTGCAGATAAGTCCCTAGAAGTTTTGTTGTTAGCTTAGGCCCTGCTGTATACAAAATTATTTTTATAGCATTAGCAAGAATGAATTAGATATTCAATATATATTTGGAATGTGAATATCACAGAACCTTAATATATACTTTATTGTGTAAATCTTCATCATTGTATCCCAACTAGTCATCTACAGCAATGCCCGCTAGACAACATATAAAAATGTTTCTTTAAGAAATGTGTTCATTTTGCTATGAGTTTCACTTATTTTTGCATAAATAAATATATTAATACAGTACAGTATATAAATCTTTAGCACGAACTGTATATACTTTTTAAACTACATCATTGTATGAATAGCTTGGTATGCCTTTCACTCATTTTAACCCTTAGGCACTAAACACTTTATCAGATGGGCCGACTTATCTCTGCCTCACCCCACAAGCAACAGTGCCTAAGGCCAGGCAACAGAGAATACAACAGACCGAACCATTGGGGCTGCCCACCTGACGAGGCACCCATCCAAAGAACCAGGCAAGAGTGATTATATCAACATACATCACTTTCCCTATCAGGACTGGATATGGAGCAACAGAACCACTACCTCTTGGGCAAAACCAAAGAAGCCCAATAGAGACAGGTATCGGTGAAGTTATGTATACAAATGAAGATGTAATTTCTGATAAATGGGGGAAGAGTTACAAGAAAGGGTGACATGAAGACACACACACATTATCAAAATAACATTATTGAAACTGACAAGTGATGGTTGTTGTTGGAGTCTTTTTGTTTCTGGTAGATAAAGAACATTGTTTATTCCCGATTGATGAGTCTTATTTTGTTATTGTTCTTGGTGACTTGTTTTGTTAATCAAAAAATACTTATTTAGTATTACATATATAAAGCCAATACTATTGACTTTATATATGCTGTACTGTAATATTTGATGTCCGTGTAATGTTGGATGACAATTTATAAAAGTTAGATATTTACATACTATATGGGAAAGACTTATCCAACATGCGAGCATTTATGGAAAGATTTCAAAGAACATGCAACACCTCAGAAAGGAGTTTATCATTCAGTAAGATTTGCTAAGACAATTTACCTGAATTTACCTGGTAATTTCATCCATTTTCCATTACTTTTACCAAATTACATCTTAGATATAGATGTATGTAATACATGGCATTCTACAATTAATGCAATTTTTGATACATTCAGCAGTTTATGCAGGCGATGAGTCACAATAACGTGGCTAAAGTATGTTGACCAGACCACACACTAGGATGTGAAGGGACGACGACGTTTCGGTCCGTCCTGGACCGAAACGTCGTCAAGTCGATTATGAGAATGGTCCAGGACGGACCGAAACGTCGTCGTCCCTTCACCTTCTAGGGTGTGGTCTGGTCAACATTCAGCAGCTTACAGAGGAGTATGACATACCAGAAGAAACATGCATCATAGTTTTGGTCTAACTTGCATGACATCATAGACAAGTAACATGGACGATGACAACACAAAATTAAGCAACACGCCCCTGTAATCCTGACTTGGACTAGGCCTCGGACTCGATGCAGAGGCATTGCAAATATACCTCTGATATCACATGCCAATATATACAAACTGGCTTCATATAGGTTAAAATATGCCTCAGGTATATTTAGTCTATTTAGTCAGTATATTTAGTCAGGTATATATGGCCTCGGACTCGATGCAGAGGCATTGCAAATATACCTCTGATATCACATGCCAATATATACAAACTGGCTTCATACAGGCTAAAATATGCCTCAGGTATATTTAGCCTATCTCAAGCAAGTATGTATAAAGTGGCAACAAAAATCGTGCAGGAATTATGTAAATATTTTATCATTGTTGTTAGCATCACATTCTTTAAGGTCATGAAATACTGAAATGGAATCAAATAATGCAACTATTTAGCCTGAAAATTAGCACAAGAAAACAAAGACGCTGAAGCAGCCACGAGCCATGCAGACCTGCACATGACTTATCACCTCTGGCCATACCCATGGACTACACCACTATTGTGACTTCTTCAATTTAAAATGCATTATAAATCTAGTTTTCTAAAATATTCACAAATTAAGGTAATTTTGTATGACTTCATAGTGATGAAAAAAAAAGAGACAGTAAACCTTCAGTAAGTGAATGAAGTTCAAAGGTACAAACAATTTTATTATTATTAATATATATAATTTATATATATATATATATATATATATATATATATATATATATATATATATATATATATATATATATATATATATATATATATATATATATATATATATATATATATATATATATATATATATATATATTAACTTATGGTGTTTAACATGGTAAATTTGATAAAACTTATTTTTCAAATATGCAATTTTTTTTATTTCTATGACATGTCATAGCTTCCCTAGAACAATGCTGCAATGGTATAGACCTATCTATAGCTATGTATATAATGCTATAGTCTGATATCTACTGACTGGGTGAGAAGGTCATTCTGGTTTAGCAGGAAAAGTAGGAAGTTTACTAATGTCTCTGTCTCGACATTTTTGTAAAAAGTTAGATTTTTTTTTTAAATATCTGACCTTCAGCTCTTTAAGACTGCGCATCTTTTATGTGATCGATTATATGAAAGGCTGAATATATTAAATATGCACATGCTTGTTGGTAAAACCTAATTACCAGTAGGAGTACGTAATCAGGTATTGGAAGTCTGCTGTGAATGACGAAAGCTTTGGTGGTGTTTGGCAAGCTAGAGTGTGTACACTCTTTCCTTCTATCCTGGCTCGAAATATGTGGTCAGTATATCCTACCTCGAAATATGTGGTCAGTATATTTATAGGTCATAGCTATTTTGTTTGATAAGATTCAGAATTGGCCTGAAACATATGCAGTATTATATATTTATATATATATAAAAAATGGTAATGCCATATTTTCACAAAAATGCATTTAATTTATTTTAAGACATTTAGAGCAAACTACAGCAATTTATTTTTAACACCACCTTTAATTAACATCAATAGCCATGCAGGAATTGGTTAAATTTTAACAGAATAATTAATTTAACTAAAAATACCGAAAGAATAAATTATATAATTAATAGTGGTTCCTAAAAAAACTAAATATAATATACTGTAATTTACTCATAATACTGTACCACCATAATCTTAATGAAAACATAAATTTTTTGTATTTTGGGAGAGAATCATGATTAGTAACTTAGCATTGACTACTGTATTTTGATAAGTTAAAATAGAGATTTAATGTAATTTAAAGCTTTAATGAGAGCACACTGGCCAGCGCAGTGCAAGTGTGAACGCTCACTCGGGTGGTGGTTATCTTGAGTTATCTTGAGTTGATTTCGGGGCTTTTTTAGTGTCCCCGCGGCCCAGTCCTCGACCAGGCCTCCACCCCCAGGAAGCAGCCCGTAGCAGCTGACTAACTCCCAGGTACCTATTTTTACTGCTAGGTAACAGGGGCATAGGGTGAAAGAAACTCTGCCCATCGTTTCTCGCTGGCGCCCGGGATCGAACCCGGGACCACAGGATCACAAGTCCAGTGTGCTGTCCGCTCGGCCGACCAGCTCCTGTATGGGTGTGGCGGGCTTGAACAACAAAAAACCACAGACTGGAGGGAGGGTGTCAAAGAGCCTCCGGAACTCGCCCAGAAAATGGCGTTTCATTAAATTCAACTCTAGTTTTTTTATGCATTAATATTAAATGCCAGCCATATACTCTTATGTGTACAGTATACTAAACATATTTAAATGGTTGAGCCCTCTAAATTTATTTACATTTTCTGACAGACTTTTTGGACATTTTCTGGCAATAGCAGCAGTGATAGTACATTGTCACAACTACAGCACTTCCAGCAGGCGTTGTTGGGTGATGCAGGGGACTGTAGTTGTGGTGTTTGGTAGAGGAAGTGTTATTTGTTCCAAGATTGTGTGTGGCTGCATTTTTTTTTTTTTTTTTTTTTTTTTTTTTTAGGATTGTAATTTGGAGAGGAGTAATCTTGCAAGAGGCAGGGAGTAATTACCAGACCATTTTTGCATGTTTTCTTATATCTCTGCAAAATATAGCCTTTATGTATTGAAATATAAGTACTGTAATATTATATTGATTGTAATTTACTTAATCCTAGTTTACCTGTGTTCAGCAGAGTTTAAGAATAATAACAACCTGGCCTATCCAAAATATGCCTAAGTTAGTTTTAGTTGTGCGTAATTACCTAGGTTTAATTACCCAAGTGTAATTACAGGATGAGAGCTACGCTCATATTGTCCTGTCTTCCCGGTACCCTTTGTCATATACTGTGTGACGCTTTGAAACTACCGACGGTTTTGGCCTCCACCACCTTCTCGCCTAATTTGTTCCAATTGTCTATAACTCTATTAGCAAAAAGAGAACTTAAGTATGTTTTTTTTGCACCTTTCTTTCTTTCCTTATCTTGAATCTTTGGCCTCTTCAAAATACAGGTTTCAAAAATTCATTCTAAACCAGATTCAATAATGTTTCTATTATTGAATCTGATTTAATACGAATTACAAAGCCATACAACCTGAATATTAATATTAATAATGGTTTGTACAATCTGAATTATTTGTAATTGATGCAGTAAAAAACAATCTTAGTAATATAAATAATGCATAGTTATCCCATTAGGGATGTCTCTTCCGGAAACCCGCATGTGATGGTTAATAGGCTTTCTGCAGTTATCTCTTTTTCTTATGAACCAATCTTACAAAGCCATTGTTTTTCACCTCACATATATACCGTATCTTTCCTTTTTACTGCCTATATCTCCACACAAAATGTTCATACATTATATAAATATATATATATATATGCAGAAAAACCACAAAGAAATGGGAAAGAGAGGTGAACGTTTCGGCCTGTTAGAGCCTTTGTCAACACCAGACTCAGACCAGGCTCTAACAGGCCGAAACGTTCACCTCTCTTTCCCATTTCTTTGTGGTTTTACCGCATACAAATGATCAGTGTTTAGTGATCGTCAATTGCAAATATATATATATATATATATATATATATATATATATATATATATAACTGAAAACTCACACCCCAGAAGTGACTCGAACCCATACTCCCAGAAGCAACGCATCTGGTATGTACAAGACGCCTTAATCCACTTGACCATCACGACCGGACATAATGAGGTGATAGCCGAGGCTATTTGAACCACCCCACCGCCGGCACTCGGATAGTTATCTTGGGCATAGCATTTTACCAAATCACCTCATTCTTTGGGGCAACACGTGAGGAACACAAATGCGAACAAGCCTGAATGGTCCCCAGGACATATGCAACTGAAAACTCACACCCCAGAAGTGACTCGAACCCATACTCCCAGAAGCAACGCATCTGGTATGTACAAGACGCCTTAATCCACTTGACCATCACGACCGGACATAATGAGGTGATAGCCGAGGCTATTTGAACCACCCCACCGCCGGCACTCGGATAGTTATCTTGGGCATAGCATTTTACCAAATCACCTCATTCTTTGGGGCAACACGTGAGGAACACATGAGAGGCGTCTTGTACATACCAGATGCGTTGCTTCTGGGAGTATGGGTTCGAGTCACTTCTGGGGTGTGAGTTTTCAGTTGCATATGTCCTGGGGACCATTCAGGCTTGTTCGCATTTGTGTTCCTCACGTGTTGCCCCAAAGAATGAGGTGATTTGGTAAAATGCTATGCCCAAGATAACTATCCGAGTGCCGGCGGTGGGGTGGTTCAAATAGCCTCGGCTATCACCTCATTATGTCCGGTCGTGATGGTCAAGTGGATTAAGGCGTCTTGTACATACCAGATGCGTTGCTTCTGGGAGTATGGGTTCGAGTCACTTCTGGGGTGTGAGTTTTCAGTTGCATATGTCCTGGGGACCATTCAGGCTTGTTCGCATTTGTGTTCCTCACGTGTTGCCCCAAAGAATGAGGTGATTTGGTAAAATGCTATGCCCAAGATAACTATCCGAGTGCCGGCGGTGGGGTGGTTCAAATAGCCTCGGCTATCACCTCATTATGTCCGGTCGTGATGGTCAAGTGGATTAAGGCGTCTTGTACATACCAGATGCGTTGCTTCTGGGAGTATGGGTTCGAGTCACTTCTGGGGTGTGAGTTTTCAGTTGCATATGTCCTGGGGACCATTCAGGCTTGTTCGCATATATATATATATATATATATATATATATATATATATATATATATAATCAGTAAGAACTCTATGAACCGAACAGGATTCAAACCTGGTTTTCTAGGCCACTTGGGTGACCACTGATAGCACAGGTTTGAATCCTGGTGATGTGGTTGTCTCCCCCAAAAAGTTACACTCTTTTTTTCAAGTGTTGGAATCTGGGGCTGACCTGATACCCAAGTTGACCTGGTGACCATGACCTGCTTATGACAGTCCTTCCTGTAAATATATATACAGTATATGCTGTATATTACATGGTGGAGAATAAAATGTAAAAAAGTCTAGGCACTCGACCAGCAATTTATACAGAAGCCAGCAGCCTCTGTTTAATAGGAGCAATGGGACCGATCCTGACCTGCCCATGTTTGTCACCTACCCCTCATCAACAACCCAGCAAAAGTTGGGTGATGCTAGCCCCAAGCATCTGGTCTACAACCTTGGACAGACAGACAAGCAAATATCTCTTATATATCTCATAGATATACTATATTATATATATATATATATATATATATATATATATATATATATATATATATATATATATATATATATATATATATATATATATATATATATATATATATTATATATAATCTGTATCATACTTTTACAAATTTAAAAATTTTCTGGGAGGGCTCCCTTTGGTGGCCCCTTAGTTAGCCGCCTGAATAGCTTCAACCCTATCATGTCCCGCCATGCCTCGGTAAGACAAGCATCTACCGGAGACCAGAGGCAGACTGTTCCATTCATTAAAGGCAATTGAGTCTGGGAATACTAGATTAACCCAAGTCGCAATTAAAAACCACCAAAAAGGTAGAGCTCCCCAAAAACAAACATCTGCATTGAGAAACATTGGTAACTGTGTTAATGATGATCAAAGTTGTTACTTCCTCACCACCAGATGGCAGCCTAGTCAGTGCAGGGGTCTAGCCAGCTAACCACATCAGTCACATGCCTGGTGTGGTTTACAAAATGGCTCCTAACTAGATTCTCATGCACTCTGGTCCTGTATGACATTTTGGGCTCTGTGAGACGGGTTCACTCCACCTGCTTTCTGGTCTCTTGTGTTGTGGGGCTGGACCATATGGGTGGCTCATCTTCTGGATTCTCGGGGTTTGGCTACTCACATGGTTTCACGTGCATGGCATGTTCAACATGCTCGCGGAAGGTCTATCATTTCTGTCCCATCACTATGAAGTGGATGGTTGATTATTTTTTCTTCTGTTGGCGTTGCAAGATGTTTGGCTGCTCTCAAATGAATCTCCATTTCCATATTGCAAAGCCTTTACAGTGGACATGTTTTACCGGGACTGAAGTTGTTGGGATTTCCTTTATCTCTCCACATCCAAACTAGAGAAATTTTCTGGCAGGGTGCTCCTACTGGCCGGCTCTTCATGCTAGATGTCTGAAATCATGCAATCTTACTGTGACTCTGTGTCAGGATAAGTATAGAGATTTTCTTCAATTGTTTGGCATTCTCCATAGCTCTTCTTTGTACTTTCTGAGTCTGGTTTCATGCCATCTGTATGGGATTCAGTTGGTGGATCTTACTGTGTTGCATTTGCACCATTCTTTGGTAGTATAAGGATGTATGGCATTTGTTTTGCCATTTTCTGTCTTTTTTTGCCACCTGTGTTGGTGTCAGTTCCTGTTGCGTTGACCTATTTGTTGTGTTCTTGTTGATCGGCATCTCATGTATAATACTTACTCTTCTTATCAGTTGGCCTTGGCAGAGCTGCTTTCATTGGTTTTCAATGTTGACATATCATTGGGGCTGTTTCAGCAGTTGTCTCATACTTTCCTTAACTTGTGGCCTGCTAGCGACCTCCAGAGCCTTCTTGGTCTCTGGATCACGTCCTTGTACTTCTTGACATTTATCCGTGTCTCGGTTCAGGATTTGTTTCTTAAAGTATTGTAGTGCTTTATATTGGCCGTTGCTTTTTGTTGTAGGGTTGTGGAGCTCTGTAATGAGTTTATACCCTACTTTGTAAATGAGGGTTTTCTTTATGGGCCCTGGGTGCAGTTTCTTCATTTTTGAAAAAGACTGAGATGGTAGGGATCCGGATGGGTTATTGATTCTTGGTTTGTTTGGCCAGTGGTGCATCACTTTTGTCTGATTGCAGTGGTTCTTCATTGTTTGGGTGATCCTCAGGGAGTCGTAGGGTCCAGTTGTCCAAGGTTGTTCGTAGCATGATTAAGTTTAGTCGACCTGCTGTCTACCTATGGGCTCATAATGTTCGCAAGTTTGCAGCTCTTTCTGCTTTCTTGTGAATCTGTCGTGGTTGAAGATTTGGGCTCATGTGTTTGGTGGTGGAATTGGGTCCAAGCTGCACAATATTTGATGAACGTTCCTAAGCTGCACTTGGGTTGCACGGTTATGAAAAAGAGTTACCCAGTGTTGATTCCCTTTTTGAGTTAATGGATGTGCCTCCCCTCTTTCCCTAATAAGCCCTAGTGTTTGTTGTATTCCACGGTGAGATAGCTTAGGGAGGAACTGAGGGGAGCCCCCATAAAAATGCAGCGTTAATGTGATGAAATGCCTCGTTCATGTGGATCCCCTCTGTGGCTGCCTGTTCTCGCCCTTCCTCCGTGAGGGGGCTCTGGGGGTCAGGGGCACTGAGCTGGACTACTGGGCTGCCATCTGGTGGTAGGGAAGCATGACCAGCGGTGTTAATTAACTAATGAGTGTGTGCACACATAACAGGGTTATCAATGTTTCTCCATGCAATGTTTTGCTTGTTTTGGGCGGCTTTTCTTTGCTAGTGGTTTTTCCTCTCGTCTTGGGTTTACATAGTATTCTTAGACATGACTAGTTCTAGCATTCTTAGATTCCCTTTGCCGTTAACGTGTAAACAAGATTCTGATCCAGGTCTTTAGTGGGCATTTATTACTCACTAGGACCTGGTGGGGCAGTATAGGCTTGGGATTCTCCAGGCAGTTAGCCCAGGAAGCAATCAGAAGGACTCGCCAGAAAGAAGATTCATTACATTCACCGCAGGATTACTTTTGTGCCTGTAGATTATATATCACATTAAATACTATATATTAATTAATAAAATATATTACATAGTTAATGGTAAATTATTTACGAATCTAATGAATTGAATCGATGTCTTATGCAGTGCCTTGTATTATGATTGTCAAAGAATTCTAAATTATTTAATTTACCGAGGAAATGCAATGAAAGTCATCGTATATACAACACGTTCATATTTAATCTATGATAATTAAAACCACAGGTTATCAATCCATATAAAAGACATCATGACCTTATATGTGTCATTATGTTCAGATTTTGCTAATGGGACTTAAAGGGTAACTATTTTTAAATTTTAGAAAAGGGGATAAAATGGTCTTGATAAAAGTCTAGAAATTATACAAAAAACTTAGGTAAATATAAAATTAATAAATTTATGAGTTTTAATTAAAGAAATGCTTGAAAATTTATGTAAAAATAATAGTAGGAAGCAGTAAAAACCTAGAAAGTGTGGGCAGAGGCAGTGAGACCTGTAGAGAATGCTGCCGGGGGTGGGGCAGGAGGCGGTGCTGGGTCGTCCGTCCAGACGGCTCCGGGCGGACTGGTGGTGGTGGTGGTTGTGCAGGTGTTGGGGCAAGTGAGGGTGGTAGTGGTAGTGGTGACACATGTGTTGTGTGTGAAGGATGTGGTAGTAATGGTGGTAGTGGGAGTTAGCCCACGGGTTGCTGCCCCTGTGATGATAGACACACCCATGAGGGATTTTTCGGACTCGTGAGACGCGCTGCAGTTGTCCTTCCCGCTGCCGTACTGAGGACCTGTGTCCCGCTGCACCTCTGCTCGGTCACGCTCGCTCAGCGGTACCTTTGGGGAGAGAGAGAGAGACAGACAGACATGGCGTCCACTTAACTTTTTTCCATTAGTCTTATCCTACGTCAGTATTAACACCAACACCAGTGTTGTAACACCATAAATGTGTTTTATTTAATATTTTACATACAACATGAGTCAGCCAGACAGGATATTGAAAGGTGCAAGGTTGTCTGACCTTAGCAATTAAAATGTTACACCTCTAGAGTGTTAATTACAACAGGTCAGGTTTTGTGAATTGACCTTGCCTTCTGTTGCTGTCTACGACTGTAGGTAGAGAGCCTGAGGTTATCTTACTTCGGTAGGCGGGGGCTTAGCTCCCGGATTCCACATAAATACCCCCCCCCCTGCTTAGCTCCCGGATTCCACATAAATACCCATAGAACTGTACAATCGACACGAGACACAGGAAGATCGAGCAGGAGCGAGTTATATCGCTAGTCCAGAGCCTCCAGCCACCAGACTGGCCTTCCCAGGCCAGAAGGGGGTACTCTGCCTGTCAACTGTAGCCCCCCCTTCTCTCTATCCATCTTAGGCTCAGAGAATTTGGCGAGTGAACTGTCAGGGTGACAAATTTGGTGTGTTTCCAATATTCAGGTGTTGTGTGATTTTCAGGGGCAGACAGCAGTATTGTCCTCAATGTCTTGTCTGGTGGCTCACATTGTATATTATTGTTATTTAACATCCAAAGATATGAATAAATTATGATATCCATACGAGTGAAGATCTGATGTTAAATATATATTTGATTAACTTGTTTAAATTAAGTAATGTTGTTCCCTAGATCTTTGTCAATTGAGGCTAGAGTAGACAGCCCTCTGAGAGTACTGGTTTTAAGACTTTAATGTACAAGTACATGTTAACATAAGAATATTATGGTGCAGATAAGTTCCATTCCTTGTCTTGTATGTACTTGAAGGGATGGTGGCAGCTACTTTTATCTTTTACTTTCATCTTTAACTCTTCCCTTCTACCTTTTCTACTTTCTACTCCTCTCCTTGTTCTCAGTCTCTCCCTCCGCCTCATTCTAAACTTTCTCTTTCCCGTGAACCACTCCTGACTATTCCCCCCCACCTCCCTACCTCTCTCACCCCCTGCTCACACATTAAAAAAAAAAAAATCGATTTTCTGTTGCGTTAGTGTAATAACATATACCGTCACTACACCTTCCCTCATCATACTGCGTAAGCATGCAATGGGAATTATAGGTAATCAATGATTAGAAAAACGTTAAACACTTCGTATATCAAACCTTTTCGGGAGCATTTTGGACATAAATGACCCTGTTGAAGGCACGCCATTTCTTGCACAACTGCACGTACATTTTACACTGCACGTACATGAACACAAGCCCTCCAGTGAAGCCGATCGCCACCACTATGAGCTTAGTCCAAAAGGGCCACTCCAGGGTTCCCTCCTGTGTGGATAACAGATGTAAAATGTTCTTAACATACCTGACTTAATCTCTCAAAGAATCAATACGCATTTAATTGAGCTTTCAAGGAGTTTGTATAGGGAACTATCAGGGGGGAAAGCGCCAAGTTATTACGACTATATAAGCACTTGGAAGGGGTTAGGATAAGGATTTGGGATGGGAAGGAGGGAAGGAATGGACTTATTGACTTATTTATTGGACCAATAAATCACTTATTGTATTAAGTGATTTTTTATCAGGTGGGTGCTTAAAGCTCAATTGAATACACAATTGGATATGCTACTAGTATTTTTAAGTTGTAACTACATTCAAATATTTCCAATTCAAAGTGCACAGGAGAGCACAGTGTACATAGCATGAGAACACATTGTACATAACAGAAGAACAGTGTACATAACAGAAGAACAGTGTACATAACAGGAGAACACAGTGTACATAACAGAGGAGAACACAGTGTACATAACAGAAGAACAGTGTACATAATAGAAGAGAACACAGTGTACATAACAGAGAAGAACACAGTGTACACAACAGAGAAGAACACAGTGTACACAACAGAGAAGAACACAGTATAAACAACAGAGAAGAACACAGTATAAACAACAGAGAAGAACACAGTATAAACAACAGAGGAGAACACAGTATAAACAACAGAGGAGAACACAGTATAAACAACAGAGGAGAACACAGTATAAAGAACAGAGGAGAACACAGTATAAACAACAGAGGAGAACACAGTATAAAGAACAGAGGAGAACACAGTATAAACAACAGAGGAGAACACAGTATACACAACAGAGAACACCACATCGTACACAAGAGAGGAGAAGAGAGCAACAAGGCCCCACCTGGACCTCTTCTGTAGTCCGCTCTATAAGAACGTAGAGCGACCACACCACACAGGTGATGGCGATGACGTGGAAGGTGACAGAGCAGGCGATCTTCCTCCTCTCCATCCCAGACATATCCAGCTTCTCCCACTGTAATACACCAAGCGTGGATACACCCACTGTAATACACCAAGCATGGATACACCCACTGTAATACACCAAGCGTGGATACACCCACTGTAATACACCAAGCATGGATACACCCACTGTAATACACCAAGCATGGATACACCCACTGTAATACACCAAGCGTGGATACACCCACTGTAATACACCAAGCATGGATACACCCACTGTAATACACCAAGCATGGATACACCCACTGTAATACACCAAGCATGGATACACCCACTGTAATACACCAAGCATGGATACACCCACTGTAATACACCAAGCGTGGATACACCCACTGTAATACACCAAGCATGGATACACCCACTGTAATACACCAAGCGTGGATACACCCACTGTAATACACCAAGCATGGATACACCCACTGTAATACACCAAGCATGGATACACCCACTGTAATACACCAAGCGTGGATACACCCACTGTAATACACCAAGCATGGATACACCCACTGTATTACACCAAGCGTGGATACACCCACTGTAATACACCAAGCATGGATACACCCACTGTAATACACCAAGCATGGATACATCCACTGTATTACACCAAGCATGGATACACCCACTGTAATACACCAGGCATGGATACACCCACTGTATTACACCAAGCATGGATACACCCACTGTATTACACCAAGCGTGGATACACCCACTGTAATACACCAAGCATGGATACACCCACTGTATTACACCAAGCATGGATACACCCACTGTAATACACCAAGCGTGGATACACCCACTGTATTACACCAAGCATGGATACACCCACTGTAATACACCAAGCATGGATACATTCACTAATAAATGAATCGGAATAAATCTTCTATTTATATTTACATTAAGTTAAACAATCCTTCAGTCACACCGGCAGGTCTTCGTGGTTAGTAGTCACACAAGGGGTGGGACAAGGTCCAGCAGTAGTCACACAAGGGGTGGAACCAGGTCCAGCAGTAGTCACACAAGGGGTGGACAAGGTCTAGCAGTAGTCACACAAGGGGTGGAACCAGGTCCAGCAGTAGTCACACAAGGGGTGTGACAAGGTCCAGCAGTAGTCACACAAGGGGTGGAACCAGGTCCAGCAGTAGTCACACAAGGGGTGGACAAGGTCTAGCAGTAGTCACACAAGGGGTGGACAAGGTCTAGCAGTAGTCACACAAGGGGTGGACAAGGTCTAGCAGTAGTCACACAAGGGGTGGACAAGGTCTAGCAGTAGTCACACAAGGGGTGGACAAGGTCTAGCAGTAGTCACACAAGGGGTGGACAAGGTCTAGCAGTAGTCACACAAGGGGTGGACAAGGTCTAGCAGTAGTCACACAAGGGGTGGACAAGGTCTAGCAGTAGTCACACAAGGGGTGGACAAGGTCTAGCAGTAGTCACACAAGGGGTGGACAAGGTCTAGCAGTAGTCACACAAGGGGTGGACAAGGTCTAGCAGTAGTCACACAAGGGGTGGACAAGGTCTAGCAGTAGTCACACAAGGGGTGTGACAAGGTCTAGCAGTAGTCACACAAGGGGTGGACAAGGTCTAGCAGTAGTCACACAAGGGGTGGACAAGGTCGAGCAGTAGTCACACAAGGGGTGGGACAAGGTCTAGCAGTAGTCACACAAGGGGTGGAACCAGGTCCAGCAGTAGTCACACAAGGGGTGGGACCAGGTCCAGCAGTAGTCACACAAGGGGTGGACAAGGTCCAGCAGTAGTCACACAAGGGGTGTGACAAGGTCGAGCAGTAGTCACACAAGGGGTGGACAAGGTCCAGCAGTAGTCACACAAGGGGTGGGACAAGGTCTAGCAGTAGTCACACAAGGGGTGGGACCAGGTCCAGCAGTAGTCACACAAGGGGTGGACAAGGTCCAGCAGTAGTCACACAAGGGGTGGGACCAGGTCCAGCAGTAGTCACACAAGGGGTGGGTCCAGGTCGAGCAGTAGTCACACAAGGGGTGTGACAAGGTCGAGCAGTAGTCACACAAGGGGTGTGACCAGGTCCAGCAGTAGTCACACAAGGGGTGGGACCAGGTCCAGCAGCAGTCACACAAGGGGTGTGACCAGGTCCAGCAGCAGTCACACAAGGGGTGTGACCAGGTCCAGCAGCAGTCACACAAGGGGTGTGACCAGGTCCAGCAGCAGTCACACAAGGGGTGTGACCAGGTCCAGCAGTAGTCACACAAGGGGTGTGACCAGGTCCAGCAGCAGTCACACAAGGGGTGTGACCAGGTCCAGCAGTAGTCACACAAGGGGTGTGACCAGGTCCAGCAGCAGTCACACAAGGGGTGTGACCAGGTCCAGCAGTAGTCACACAAGGGGTGTGACCAGGTCCAGCAGCAGTCACACAAGGGGTGGACAAGGTCGAGCAGTAGTCACACAAGGGGTGGGACCAGGTCCAGCAGTAGTCACACAAGGGGTGGGACCAGGTCCAGCAGTAGTCACACAAGGGGTGGGACCAGGTCCAGCAGTAGTCACACAAGGGGTGGGACCAGGTCCAGCAGTAGTCACACAAGGGGTGGGACCAGGTCCAGCAGTAGTCACACAAGGGGTGGGACAAGGTCCAGCAATAGTCACACAAGGGGTGGGACAAGGTCCAGCAGTAGTCACACAAGGGGTGTGACAAGGTCCAGCAGTAGTCACACAAGGGGTGTGACAAGGTCCAGCAGTAGTCACACAAGGGGTGTGACAAGGTCCAGCAGTAGTCACACAAGGGGTGTGACAAGGTCCAGCAGTAGTCACACAAGGGGTGTGACCAGGTCCAGCAGCAGTCACACAAGGGGTGGGACATATTTCTAGAGAAAACACACACATAACCAGAACACACATGAACCAAACACCAAAATAACTTGACCCAGAAACACTTACGACACTCCACAGCTCCAGGGACTCATTACACCACCCTATTATTGGTTACAAAGCAGGGACCCGGGCGCTAAAGCTCGTTCCGAACCACATGGGTGAATACTGGTAAGCGCCTATAGGAGTATGAACGTGGAACAAGGGGCTAAACCCACTGCTTCTTAAGGTGCTGGCAACATTGGTAAGACTAAACGAAACAGGAGCAACAGATTCCGTAGATTATATTACTGTATATTGATTTTGGTTCCTGCGGCTGTCTGCAGGTTTTATATAGGTAATGACGTTACACTGGCTAACAGTCTCGGGTTAAACAACTGTCTGAACTCTGGTTACCTTGAGAATACCTTGAGATGGTTTCGGGGCTTAGCGTCCCCGCGGCCCGGTCCTCGATCAGGCCTCCAGGACACACACATGGTAACAGAACTAGCTGAATTATTCTGTTAGCATAAAGTGTAGCTAGTTCTGTTAGCATATATGCTAACAGAACTAGCTACACTGTATGCTAACAGAACTAGCTACACTGTATGCTAACAGAACTAGCTACACTGTATGCTAACAGAACTAGCTACCCTGTATGCTAACAGAACTAGCTACCCTGTATGCTAACAGAACTAGCTACCCTGTATGCTAACAGAACTAGCTACCGTGTATGCTAACAGAACTAGCTACACTGTATGCTAACAGAACTAGCTACCCTGTATGCTAACAGAACTAGCTACACTGTATGCTAACAGAACTAGCTACACTGTATGCTAACAGAACTAGCTACACTGTATGCTAACAGAACTAGCTACACTGTATGCTAACAGAACTAGCTACCCTGTATGCTAACAGAACTAGCTACCCTGTATGCTAACAGAACTAGCTACCCTGTATGCTAACAGAACTAGCTACCCTGTATGCTAACAGAACTAGCTACCCTGTATGCTAACAGAACTAGCTACCCTGTATGCTAACAGAACTAGCTACCCTGTATGCTAACAGAACTAGCTACCCTGTATGCTAACAGAACTAGCTACCCTGTATGCTAACAGAACTAGCTACCCTGTATGCTAACAGAACTAGCTACCCTGTATGCTAACAGAACTAGCTACCCTGTATGCTAACAGAACTAGCTACCCTGTATGCTAACAGAACTAGCTACACTGTATGCTAACAGAACTAGCTACCCTGTATGCTAACAGAACTAGCTACACTGTATGCTAACAGAACTAGCTACACTGTATGCTAACAGAACTAGCTACACTGTATGCTAACAGAACTAGCTACACTGTATGCTAACAGAACTAGCTACACTGTATGCTAACAGAACTAGCTACACTGTATGCTAACAGAACTAGCTACACTGTATGCTAACAGAACTAGCTACAATACAACAGCCTGTACAGTGAAAAAACAAATGAAAAGTAATTTTGTGCAATATAAATTATACTCTTCAAACAATTGAAAATTCTCCGGCAAGACAGACAGCAAGAACCTCATAACTACAATCATAAATAACTTGATCGCTGCTGAGAATAAAGGCTTTATAATCTCTCCAGTATCCATACCATCTCACAAATATAACCCGTCATTATGACACAGATATAACCGCTAAATTAGCATGCAACAAGGCTGAAGTTGAACTAGACCTAGATAGATAACCATCTTTAGTATCATGAACTAGACTATCTCTTAAGACTATATTAATCCAAACATTAAGGTCTGATAGATAAATCACAGACTCTTAAAGGCCAGTAAGACCAAGTATTAAAGTATAAACAAAAAAGGGATTTCATGCACCCGTCAAATTCCCTGTTTATGAATGAAAAACGGTTTAAACACGACTCGCAACCAACCCGTCCTCGACTCAAGTCCATTACATTCAGCGGTCGCCCCCACAGACGCATTCATAAATTTTAACGTGCTGTTCATTCAAAACGGGAATTTCCTCAAGTATAAATTAATATTATAATATATTAGCATATTGTGTATATATAGGCATAGGATAGGTTAGGTGTTTAGGTTCTGTTGGCGATTATTGGTATTTGTAGTACGTGGGTGAAGCATTTACAGCGCTGTGATTCGAACCAAATTCTTCAGTGAAGCACTTGTTCCGGATATGTTCGAACGTCAGCAGTTGTGAGTCGTGTGTAAACCGCTTTTCATTCATAAAAGGGGGGTTTGGCGGGTGGATGGAATCACTTTTGGGTCTTTGTTTGGAGGACGGGCTGTTCACTGATGACTTTTGTTCGAACCGCAACGCTATAAATGCTTCACCCACGTACTACAAATACAAATAATGGCCAACAGAACCTAAACACCTGACCTAACCAATTCCAACCCCTCCCCCCCACATTCTCAAAAAAACAGTGCACCCATTTACAGAAGGTAAATATACAAACCTTCTCAGGGAAGTGAATGAACGGTCCGCAAATCATAACGCCGCGGCCACCATCACATCAGACTGGGTGACGTGGAATACCAGTGTACGAAAATATTATTTAACCACAGATGAACGCCGCGTCCGATTGGCGACCTCGTTGATACAACCTTATGGAGGGGGAACCCGACCTAGCTAAACCCTGAGTTTTCATGTGTCCGTACACACACACCAGCGGGAAGACGAGGGAGTGATCGGGTTACTTGACTCGCTACGGGGTGCAAGGTTGGGGGTTCGGTGGGAATTCGGGTCCGTAGTTCGACTGGGGGTGCTCCCCAGAGGTGAGGCACTTAGGGAGGGAGGGAAGTAGGGTCCCAACAGAGAGCAGCTCTGAGAGTGGAGTGTGCCCCGAGGCACTGTAGGGCGCTTATTGCAGAGCTCAGACAATATGGCTGAGCACTTTTGTGTTCAACATATTGTAGATTTATGGGAAAATTTACCGAGAGAGAGAGAAAGAGAGAGACAGAGAGAGAGGAGAGAGAGAGACAGAGAGAGAGACAGAGAGAGAGACAGAGAGAGAGACAGAGAGAGAGACAGAGAGAGAGACAGAGGGAGAGAGAGAGAGAGAGACAGAGAGAGAGACAGAGAGAGAGACAGAGAGAGAGACAGAGAGAGAGACAGAGAGAGAGACAGAGAGAGAGACAGAGAGAGAGACAGAGAGAGACAGAGAGAGAGACAGAGAGAGACAGAGAGAGACAGAGACAGAGAGCAACGACTTCTCAGTACAGTATAATAACACAGGTACCAGCTTTTCCAAGCGTTTGTGTGACATTCAAATATGTATAATTACAATCCTCACTTGTACGGTTCGCGTGGTTGAGCTTATTTCCATTAATGATTCACGAGAGAATGTGTCACTAAATACATACGCGCATTCAGGAGCGCACTCACGCACGCACTGAACTACTGACTAGTATCACCAACAAATTTTCCCCTGTAAGAGAGAGAGATTAAAAGAAGGCTCACTATCTTGCTCCGATGATGGCGAATCCAGCCGAAAACGCGTTCAGCATTCTCTAATTCATCAAATGTGGGTTTTCCTCGTATATAAACACACAGATTGCTCTCAAGTTGTAACGTATCGATTATATAGAGTGAACTACATGCGTTAACCGCTGGATATGGTCCATGTCACCCTACTGAATTAAATATCCCCATGAATCGGAAGTGAACAGTCCGCTCCTGTGTCAGGTAAGTCCACCACGGGCTCACCATAGCCCGTGCTACTTGCCCCGCTCCTGTGCCAGGTAAGTCCACTACGGGCTCACCATAGCCCGTGCTACTTGCCCCGCTCCTGTGCCAGGTAAGTCCACTACGGGCTCACCATAGCCCGTGCTACTTGCCCCGCTCCTGTGCCGGGTAAGTCCACTACGGGCTCACCATAGCCCGTGCTACTTGGAACCTGTTCCGAGTAGCTGAGTCTATAACAAGGAAGTGAACAATTAGTTAAGTTCCTGCAAGAGATACGGACCAACCGGGTTGTAGTGGATATGTGGGCCAACGGGCCGCTCCATGCAACAGCCTGGTGGACCAAGTTACATATGACAAGCCTGGCGCAGATTCACGAAGCAGTTACGCAAGTACTTACGAATGTGAACATCTTTCCTCAATGTTTGACGGCTTTGTTTACAATTATTAAACAGTTAATGAGCTCCGAAGCACCAGGAGGCTGTTTATAACAATAACAACAGTTGATTGGCAAGTTTTCATGCTTGTAAACTGTTTAATAAATGTAACCAAAGCCGTCAAAGATTGAGGAAAAGATGTACACATTCGTAAGTACTTGCGTAACTGCTTCGTGAATCTAGCCCCAGGCCCCATGCCGGGCTTGACGAGTAGAACTACCGAACCCTTTCCACCAATCATTTACACAACTATTTACAAACCTCGGTTGTGAGCCGAAGACGTAGACCACTGTACTAGAGCACTGAGAATGGTTCAAACGCAGATGAAGCTACCGACCTTGTTGAAGGGTTTGATCTTGGAGTGCATGATGAAGTTGAACTTGCAGAGCTCGCAAGACTTGGTGTCCGAGGACTTGATCCACTGCTGGAGACATGACTGGTGCACGTAGCGCAGGGAGCCGGAGCAGTAGCAGGGAGCGATCAGTGGAGAGTCCTGCTCCCCCTCACAGTGACATATCCTGTAGGGGAGAGTGAGAAGGTGCGGCTCAGTGTGCAACCCGTTCTCGCACTTGCTTATAGTCAATATATTGCTTAAGAATAAGTGCATATGTGACATACTAATTTATTGTGAATATTTGAGTTTACCTTGAAATACTGAATAGAAAACCACAACCTAACCTAACCTTCTTAGTATGTTAAGATATTACAATTAGTACTGAACCAATACCTATATTGATATTAGTTTTATAAAAATAATAAAACAAAACTAAAATATTTAAATAAATTTTAAAGTAATTCAGGATATTGTCAAATTTTGTATAAAATCTCTATTGTTTAATAAAACTGAGAGGAAAAGTTAATGCCTTGAAAAAAATATGGTTCGGAATGTCACATATTTATTTATTTATAAGAGAAATAGTGACTATAAGCAACAAGTAATATATGTACTGTCTTGTGCGAGAGCGGGTTGCATTGTTATTGGTACCGGTCTGTGTGTGCGCGCGCGCGCCTGCACTCACCTATTTGTGCCTGGAGGATCAAGCTCTTGGATCCCGCCTTTCCAGCCACCGGTAATTTACAGCAATGACTCCTCTCCCATTTCCCTATCACATCAAGTTTTAAAATTATGAATAGAGTTTGCTTCCACAACCTGCTCCTTAAGTGCATTCCAATTTGTAAATACAGATCAGGCCGCTATGATGCAGGAAACCTGTACAAGGTTTCGTAAGTGATCATGCAATTGCTTGATGAATCTACGTTGTTTTACACAGCTGAAGTACGAAACTTATTCCTGTTCTAACCATGTATACAAGGTCCCGGGGTCAGGCTCGCCAGCTTTGCGTATATACTGCTGTATGTCTACAGATTTGGCTTTCGACAAGCCGTCGGCTTCCTGTCCTTCGTCGAGGCTACTAGTGTTAGTGGCTTTCGGGTATATATGTGTGTGTGTATATATATATATATATATATATATATATATATATATATATATATATATATATATATATATATATATATATATATATATATAACTGAAAACTCACACCCCAGAAGCGACTCGAACCCATACTGCCAGAAGCACTGCAACTGATGTACAGGATCCCTTAACCACTCGACCATCACGACCGGACAAAAGAGGATGGTAGGTTTTCAGTTGCATATATGCCTGCAGACCGTTCAGGCTTGTTCGCATTTGTGTTCCTCACGTGTGCCCCAAAGAATGAGGCGATTTGATAAAATACCATGCCCAAGATTACCATCAGAGTGCCGGCGGGGGGATGGGGAATTAGGCCACACCCGACCACACCGGGGGTCATGGCCCCACACTGGACGACCACACATACGTTATGGAGCACACAGTGGGCCACTCTGAAGTTGTAAAAGTGGAACAAATGACCCGCCAAGACAAGCCCAAGAGCTTTCGTACCTGCTCCCTGGCTCGTCCGTACACTCCAAACCTACTTCCTAGGTCACTACATCTGTGTGAGTACACATAATCTACACCTTATTAGGTACCTACATAGCGCTCAAAAGCACTGGAATATGCTGATTACAGTGAAATATTTTGCCTGAATATTGATTTTTTGCGTCATACACGATTTGATTGGTGAATTTTTGAACCATGACTATCATTAATCTTACGTCTGCTTCGTAAAGGGCTGTGAAGGTATGGAAACGTTCTGGAAATGTTTCAGAGGTCGTGGAAATTGCGTGCAGACACACGAGGCTCGCTGGAGTTTCCAGAGGTTCTCGAAGTTGCGTGCATTGACACGAGGCTCGCTGGAGTTTCCAGAGGTCCTGGAAATTGCGTGCAGAGACACGAGGCTCGCTGGAGTTTCCAGAGGTCCTGGAAATTGCGTGCAGAGACACGAGGCTCGCTGGAGTTTCCAGAGGTCCTGGAAATTGCGTGCAGAGACACGAGGCTCGCTGGAGTTTCCAGAGGTCCTGGAAATTGCGTGCAGAGACACGAGGCTCGCTGGAGTTTCCAGAGGTCCTGGAAATTGCGTGCAGAGACACGAGGCTCGCTGGAGTTTCCAGAGGTCCTGGAAATTGCGTGCAGAGACACGAGGCTCGCTGGAGTTTCCAGAGGTCCTGGAAATTGCGTGCAGAGTGTTGAGACTCGTTGCTCACTGAGGTTTCCAGGTTTAAAATGATAAAATGGTTCCAGGTCCGTGGGCAAAAGTATAATTCACACAGAAATGTATTCTTTCATACATAGGAAACGTATTTGTATTCATACAAACATGTATGCATACATCAAACACATGCTGAGAGAGAGAGAGAGAGAGAGAGAGAGAGAGAGAGAGAGAGAGAGAGAGAGAGAGAGAGAGAGAGAGAGAGAGAGAGAGAGAGAGAGAGAGAACAACCCATCCCAGAGGCTTACTGAGTTTGTGTGCTGCTTCCTTTAACACACATTGTGATGCATTACTTGATCCTCCAGTTTTAATAGGTGACGACTGTGTTTGGGGTGAGGACAGTGAAAGGGTTGTGGGGGGGGGGGGGTAGGGGAAGAGAACCCTGGTGTACCAGCTGTTGCAGGAGAGGCAATAACCAGGTCAGTTCACCATCATCACCATGGTAACACCAGCCTCCACCACTCTCCTGGCCTACCATAACCCTCCCCAACACACACACACACACACGGGGGGGCCAGTGGCCGAGCAGACAGCACTCTGGACGCGTGATCCTGTGATCCCAGGTGCCGGCGAGAAACAATGGGCAGAGTTTCTTACACCCCTATGCCCCTGTTACTAGCAGTAAAATAGGTACCTGGGTGTTAGTCAGCTGTCACGGGCTGCTTCCTGGGGTGTGTGTGTGGTGTGGCGGAAAAAAATAGTAGTAGTATGAGACCAGTTGTAGTCGAGTCTACCAGTTTGACCACAACGTGCCAACCGCTGCCCAGGCAGGCGCGCCAACCGCTGCCCAGGCAGGCGCGCCAACCGCTGCCCAGGCAGGCGCGCCAACCGCTGCCCAGGCAGGCGCGCCAACCGCTGCCCAGGCAGGCGCGCCAACCGCTGCCCAGGCAGGCGCGCCAACCGCTGCCCAGGCAGGCGTGCCAACCGTTGCACAAGATTCACTAAACATTTACACGACCATACGAAACCCGTGCATCTTTCCTGAATCACGGAGGCTTGGTTTACACAAATTAAACCGTTTATAAGCCCAGAACTGCGAGTGTGTTTACACCAGTAATATCCTTGGGTTGTGGAGTTTACAACCTCAGTAAACCGTTTAATAAATGTAAACAATGTCGCTATGAGTAAGGAAAGACGTACAGGTTTCGAACGTGGTTGTATAAATGCTTATGGAGTCCTGACTTAGGTATATGGCCTTTGTCCAGAGGTGCCGGGGGGGGGGGGGTCGTCCAGAGGTGCCGGGGGGGGGGTCGTCCAAAGGTGCCGAGGGGTCGTCCAAAGGTGCCGAGTGGTCGTCCAAGGGTGCCGAAGGGGTCGTCCAAGGGTGCCGAGGGGCTCGTCCAAGGGTGCCGAAGGGGTCGTCCAAGGGTGCCGAAGGGGTCGTCCAAGGGTGCCGAGGGGTCGTCCAAATGTGCCGAGGGGTCGTCCAAAGGTGCCGAGGGGGTCGTCCAAAGGTGCCGAGGGGGTCGTCCAAAGGTGCCGAGGGGGGTCGTCCAAAGGTGCCGGAGGTCGTCCAAAGGTAGCGAAAGGGGAAGGGAGGTCGTCCCGTGTGCCAGGGGGGGGGGAAGTTGCTGTTCCACACACCCCTACACATTACAAGCTAGAAATCAATTAGCGGTGAATACTTGAGTGGCTTAAGGCGTATTCTGAGAGACGGCGCCGTGTTGGGTCGGCTACAGAGGGGGTGGGGGGGCCAGATTGGGCTACTTGTAGCCCGGCCAGATTGGGCTACTTGTAGCCCGGCCAGATTGGGCTACTTGTAGCCCGGCCAGATTGGGCTACTTGTAGCCCAACACAAACTCCAGCTGTGTATGTCGCTACTTGCTACTTTTTTTCGGGCTACTGTTAAGATAAGCTGGCTTATCTTAACAGTATCTTAACAGGTTGCTTCCCGCGTTCTCTGGAACGGGAAGCAACTGCTAAAAATTAAATATCTAGCTAGTTTTATAGTAAAAAATACTGATTTTTTTATAGTTCTTCAGTTCGCGGTTTCCAGCAACTCAAATCTGGTAATGGGGCCGTATGAAATTTCCCGCCTGTTACAACTTGTAATAAAGCCACAGCCAACTTGAAGCCACGGAAGCTTCCCCCGTCTCCCAGTCCTCCCCACCATTCCCCTCTCCCTTGTCCCCTCGTCCACCCAATAAAGTTGTTACATCTTATAATTGTTTTTACAAACTGTTACAATTGTTAGGTGTTAAACCTAGTTTCAACGTTGCAGCAACATGGTCGTTTAGAACTTCGTGGTCAGTAATACTTCGGTTTCAACCCTTTTAACCCTGTCGTAGCTCAGTCGATTAAGGCAGTGTCTGGGATGCTCCCGGACGCAGGTTCGAATCCTCGTCACGGCCCTTGTGGATTTGTTCATTTGATGGTGTGTTTGGTGGGGGTGTGATTATGACCAACGGGGTAGAAGACAGACTAACTGGGAGAGTGCGGTCACGGGCTCACAGAAGGAAGGGTGGGAGATATCAGGGGAAAGCGACATGCTATTATGATTATATATACTGGGAAGGGGTTAGGATAAGGATTTGGGATGGGACGGGGGGAAGGAATGGTGCTCAATAATTGCGAGAGAGAGAGAGAGAGAGAGAGAGAGAGAGAGAGAGAGAGAGAGAGAGAGAGAGAGAGAGAGAGAGAGAGAGAGAGAGAGAGAGAGAGAGAGAGAGAGAGAGTGTGTGTGTGTGTGTGTGTGTGTGTGTGTGTGTGTGTGTGTGTGTGTGTGTGTGTGTGTGTGTGTGTGTGTGTGTGTGTGTGTGTGTTCACCTAGTTGTGCTTGCGGGGGTTGAGCTCTGCTCTTTCGGCCCGCCTCTCAACTGTCAATCAACTGTTACAAACTACAATTTTTTTCACCACACACACACACACACACACACACACACACACACACACACACGCACACGCACACGCACACACGCGCACACACACACACACACACACACACACACACACACACACACACACACACACACACACACACACACACGCACGCACGCACACACACACACACCAAACAAGTCCCTGAAAACGTTCACAAGTGTTCCCCCACTATTCCCCCAACCTCTTGGGCTGGACGGTAGAGCGACGGTCTCGCTTCATGCAGATCAGCGTTCAATCCCCGACCGTCCACAAGTGGTTGGGCACCATTCCTTTCCTTCCGTCCCATCACCAAATCCTTATCCTGACCCCTTCCCACTGCTATATAGTCATAATGGCTTGGTACTTTCCCCCTCCGCTGGATTGGTTGTGTGCCTGTAAGGCAAATTAATATTGTATGATGCTGAATCGACCTACAAACTCTCCCTCCTTGTCGTAGGGGCCTCTTGGGGGGGGGGCAAGGGGGTCGTGACTGTGAACATACTGTTCACAGTTATAATGTGGAGTGTGTCACAGTTCTTGTTCCAATCACACTATATGTTCCTGTCTGTTAATCTCACACCTATGCCGGCGTTATAGTGAATTTATATTATTTGTAAAGTACGGCGACCAAAACTGAGCTGCATAATCTAAATGGGGCCTAACCAGAGCAAAAGATAAAACCGTATATAACTATCAGAGAATGTCTTTTAGTCTGTGTCTCCACTGGTGGAGGACAGATGCTTGGGGCTAGTCTCACCCAAACTTGTAGGGATGAATAGTCTGGGGTATGGGACAGACATAGACTGGTCGGGGAAGGCCTAAGTTATAAACGCTTTAAGACATATTATAATTTATGAACCATTCTATAGGCCATTCTCAGGGAGTCGCGTATGAAATGTGTCGTGTGATTAACGTGGAGTTGTTGATGAAAAAAAGACAATAATTACAATGATTAACCCATCCTGCGTCTACTGATAGATAATAAGATAAGATAGATGGAGATAGAGAGCAATAGAGATATAAACAAAATGTTCTTATTCTTTTCTTCATTTGAGAAGGAAGTTGAAAAATGAACTCTCCATAAGTTAATTTAACAGTGCTCTTACACGTGTAGTTGTCTCGGCAGGTGTGTAGTTGTCTCGGCAGGTGTGTAGTTGTCTCGGCAGGTGTGTAGTTGTCTCGGCAGGTGTGTATTTGCCTCGGCAGGTGTGTAGTTGTCTCGGCAGGTGTGTAGTTGTCTCGGCAGGTGTGTAGTTGTCTCGGCAGGTGTGTAGTTGTCTCGGCAGGTGTGTATTTGCCTCGGCAGGTGTGTAGTCGTCTCGGCAGGTGTGTAGTTGTCTCGGCAGGTGTGTAGTTGCCTCGGCAGGTGTGTAGTTGCCTCGGCAGGTGTGTAGTTGCCTCGGCAGGTGTGTAGTTGTCTCGGCAGGTGTGTAGTTGTCTCAGCAGGTGTGTAGTTGTCTCGGCAGGTGTGTAGTTGTCTCGGCAGGTGTGTAGTTGTCTCGGCAGGTGTGTAGTTGTCTCGGCAGGTGTGTAGTTGTCTCGGCAGGTGTGTAGTTGTCTCGGCAGGTGTGTAGTTGTCTCGGCAGGTGTGTAGTTGTCTCGGCAGGTGTGTAGTTGTCTCGGCAGGTGTGTAGTTGTCTCGGCAGGTGTGTAGTTGCCTCGGCAGGTGTGTAGTTGTCTCGGCAGGTGTGTAGTTGTCTCGGCAGGTGTGTAGTTGTCTCGGCAGGTGTGTAGTTGTCTCGGCAGGTGTGTAGTTGCCTCGGCAGGTGTGTAGTTGTCTCGGCAGGTGTGTAGTTGTCTCGGCAGGTGTGTAGTTGTCTCGGCAGGTGTGTAGTTGTCTCGGCAGGTGTGTAGTTGTCTCGGCAGGTGTGTAGTTGTCTCGGCAGGTGTGTAGTTGTCTCGGCAGGTGTGTAGTTGCCTCGGCAGGTGTGTAGTTGTCTCGGCAGGTGTGTAGTTGTCTCGGCAGGTGTGTAGTTGTCTCGGCAGGTGTGTAGTTGTCTCGGCAGGTGTGTAGTTGCCTCGGCAGGTGTGTAGTTGTCTCGGCAGGTGTGTAGTTGTCTCGGCAGGTGTGTAGTTGTCTCGGCAGGTGTGTAGTTGTCTCGGCAGGTGTGTAGTTGTCTCGGCAGGTGTGTAGTTGTCTCGGCAGGTGTGTAGTTGTCTCGGCAGGTGTGTAGTTGCCTCGGCAGGTGTGTAGTTGTCTCGGCAGGTGTGTAGTTGTCTCGGCAGGTGTGTAGTTGTCTCGGCAGGTGTGTAGTTGCCTCGGCAGGTGTGTAGTTGTCTCGGCAGGTGTGTAGTTGTCTCGGCAGGTGTGTAGTTGTCTCGGCAGGTGTGTAGTTGTCTCGGCAGGTGTGTAGTTGTCTCGGCAGGTGTGTAGTTGTCTCGGCAGGTGTGTAGTTGTCTCGGCAGGTGTGTAGTTGTCTCGGCAGGTGTGTAGTTGCCTCGGCAGGTGTGTAGTTGTCTCGGCAGGTGTGTAGTTGTCTCGGCAGGTGTGTAGTTGTCTCGGCAGGTGTGTAGTTGCCTCGGCAGGTGTGTATCTACCTCATCCACCTGTGTCCTTGACAACGCTAACAGGATCAACTTCTCATGTGAATAAAACATGAGAAATATAGTGAAGATTCGTGCTTAAATGATTACACACATATAATATTATATTTTATATTATATATGTATATATATATATATATGTATGTATGTATGTATGTATGTATGTATATATATATATATATATATATATATATATATATATATATATATATATATATATATATATATATTGGTAGCAGTCTTTCCTGTAGACATATATTATTAAATATGACCGAAAAAGTAAGATTAATAATTCTAACACGAATTTTCTCAATATTTCTTATGTTTCTTTTTACTGTCGATGGTAATTGAAAAATCAATTCTCCAAAATTCAATTTTATTTCTAGTCTGACGCGACGCTTGAACGCGTTTCGTAATAACTTATTACATTTTCAAAGACTTTAGTTTACACACACACAACTGTAACCTGAAAACACTAAACAGAGTTTTACTTAATGCTAACATTGAACTGCTTGTCTTATATACTCGCTTTTGGGCGAGGTGATATGTTGCAACAGTTTTGGATGAGGTGAACAAAACTTTTGACCAACACAAGACAGAACACGGTGCAATGGGTATAAATTCGATAAATGAGAGGGAAGAATGGAACTACAAAGGGCCTATTGGCCCATACTTCCTCTTAATGCTTCTATATTGGTACGGAGTCTTGAAGTGGGTAGAATATAGTTGTGCATTAATTGGCTGTTGATTGCTGGTGTTGACTTTTTGATGTGTAGTGCCTCGCTGATGTCGAGTCTCCTGCTATCTATCACTGTATCTATCAATTTCTGTGTTGTTTGTTAACATTTCTCTGGTGATGGACTGATTGTGAGAAGAGATTATATGTTCCTTGATGGAACCCTGCTGTTTGTGCATAATTAATCGCCTGGAAAGAGACGTTGTTGTCTTGCCTATATACTGAGTTCTTTGGGGCTTACAGTCCCCAAGTGGGCATGTGAAGGTATAGACGACGTTGGTCTCCTTCAAGGCGTTCTGTTTGGTGTCTGGGGAGTTTTTCATGAGTAGATTGGCCTTGTTTTTGTAGTAAAAAAAAAGGGGGGGGTGTGAGTGTGGAGTGAGGGGTGTGAGAGTACATAATGTGGGCGTGGGTGGGCGTGAGAGGCTGCGACAAGGGAGAGGGGTGGGCGGGGAGAGGATGACCTACATGCTGGAATCAATACCAGCCACAACCCCGCCCACCCTCACTCCGCCCCCTCCAGCCCACCCTCACCACGCCCCCACCCTCACCCCGCCCCACCCTCACTCCACCCCCTCCAGCCCACCCTCACCACGCCCCCACCCTCTCCCCGCCCCACCCTCACTCCGCCCCCTCCAGCCCACCCTCACCTCACCCCGCCCCACCCTCACCATGCCCCCCCACCCTCACCCCGCCCCCCCCACCCTCACCCCCCACCCTAACCCCGCCCCCCCACCCTCACCCCGGCCCCCACCCTCACCCCGCCCCCCACCCCGGCCCCCACCCTCACCCCGCCCCCCACCCTCACCACACCCCCCACCCTCACCACACCCCCCACCCTCACCCCGCCCCCCACCCTCACCACGCCCCCCACCCTCACCACGCCCCCACCCTCACCCCGCCCCCACCCTCGCCCCCACCCCGCCCCCCACCCTCACCCCGCCCCCCACCCTCACCACGCCCCCCACCCTCACCACGTCCCCACCCTCACCACGCCCCCCACCCTCACCACGCCCCCACCTTAACTATATTGAAGGCAGTGAAGAGTTATGCCAGCAATAAAGCTTTAAGAGTGAACAGTGAAGGCAGTGAGAATGAACAGTGAAAGCAGAGAGAATGAACAGGGAAAGCAGAGAGAGTGAACAGTGAAAGCAGAGAGAGTGAACAGTGAAAGCAGAGGGAGTGAACAGTGAAAGCAGAGAGTGAACAGTGAAAGCAGAGAGAGTGAACAGTGAAAGCATTCGGTGATGTAGTGTGGGAGATCATGCCGCAGTTCCTGCTCACACAGTTTGCCCCTGGAGTGCTCAGGATTGGGAGACCCGTCACGTGTAGCCACCCGCCACAGGTAACGGTATAGCCACCCGCCACAGGTAACGGTAGCCACCTGCCACAGGTAACGGTATAGCCACCCGCCACAGGTAACGGTATAGCCACCCGCCACAGGTAACGGTAACCACCTGCCACAGGTAACGGTAACCCAACCTGATCCTGGCAACCACTGTGTCGCACAGTCTAGTGAACGTTTTATGCTGTCCATAGATATAGGTTTCATATCTGAACAAATCATAGCTTTTTATACTAGTACTTTCAGGTCGTTGGGAGTCAGTAATTTCTTTCCTATCAGACCTGAGTGTTTGGACCAATACAGTTTTGACAGCAGAGATGGGGATACCTAGATCTAATTCAACTTCAGACTTGTTACACGCTAATTTGGCTTCAATGTCTGTCTCATTATGATGGGTTATATTTATGTGTGAAGGTATCCATACAAAGGAGATTCGAGACCCTTTACTCTGTGCATCAATTAGGTCATTTATAATTGGTAGTATGAGGTTCTTGCTGTCGATCTTCCAAGAGAAGTTTTCGATTGCTTGAAGAGCAGACTTTGAATCACAAAATATTATTCCTCCTCCAATGTTTTTTAATGTGCTGGTTGCTAAGTGTAATGCTGCTAGTTCTGCTTGTGTGGAGGTCAGCCAGTTGTTTAACCTGACACTGACAGTCTTTGTGTAAATATTATTTCTATAAAACCTATATGCTGCTGCAGTCCGTCCAGTAGAGGATTGGACTGAGCCGTCGGCGTAGACACAGTGCTCGTGAGATCTTAAATTCTCGATGGAGGAGGCAATTGTTTCACGTCTGACAGCTTTAAGATGAGCAAGAGTCTCATTACCTTTCTTGGTGACGCCAAGAAACTCCTTTAAATCAAGCACAGTCTAAGGAGAGTCCAGCCAGTCTGGACCATCTTGGCCCCTTCTCTATATTATAGTAGTGAAGGACTAGCATGTAGTCTTAGGACCTGTCTGGCGTGTAGAGTCTAAGGTTACATTACGTATAGTCATCCTTGGAGACACACATTCACCCAAGTAACTCTAAAGTTAAATTAGATTTTTGTTCGGCAATTATATTTTTTCGTAAAAAGATTCATATTTGGTTTTATTTACATTTTAATGCAATTATCTGGAATACAATTTGGCTCGATAGAGCTCGAACGTCACTGACAGTCAGTTGACCTCGTGACGTCAGTCGTATCTGACGTCAAGGGGATTGAACGCGTTCACTTACAGCGTTGCGTGTTCATCTTCGAACCCTCCTCTACCCCCCATACGGTGGACAGAAACAACTAGCGGAGGAAGGAGAGCCTTGAGCGGGGTAGCAGCACAGGACGGGCCGCTGGCAAACTGTCTATCTCGACGGGTGATGGACAGGGTGATGGACAGCTGTAATAAGTGTGTGGTGTGACAGGGGGGGGGGCAGGGAGGTGGCGCCTGGTGTCAAACACTCAACGTTTCACTCTGGCAGCTGACTAACACTCAGGTACCTATTTTACTGCTAGGTAACTGGGGCATAGGGTGAAAGAAACTCTGCCCATTGTTTCTCGCCGGCGCCTGAGATCGAACCCGGGACCACAGGATCACAAATCCAGCGTGCTGTCCGCTCGGCCGACCGGCTCCTATCTTCTCCGGAAGATAGGGAAAGGTTTCATCTTACTCTTACCTTAGCTCTGCTTACTCAAGTTCTGGTTGTAGTAAGATAAGACGAACTGTCCTGATGATCTTGAAGTAAATAATAAGAGGAACTTACCTGGGCTGATCTTGATATACCACACCTGAGAAATACTGCTGCAGGGGTAGTGGCCCCTGGTGGTGGTGGTGGCCACTGCTACGAATGGCCATTGCTACGAATAATAGTGGCTACGATTGGTGGCCATTGCTAACCAGCCAAATAGGTCATATGCAGAAATAAGGCCCCATTAGCCCAGTGCCCCTTCTAAGACAACTGAGATTCCGAGACGAGTAGCAGTGGTTTTCCAAGTGGAAGGCTTTGGGACAGTATGCTGTTATGATGTTGATCATGTGATGATGTTGCTGTTGTGATGTTGTACAGTGTAGCAGTGTTGTGGTGACAGCCCACATGATAGGTCCATACACATGTCCCGGCTCAAGGAGTTTTTTTTTTTTTTTTTTTTTTTCTACCACAGACGTGGCCACACATTCTCAAGGAGAAGGTGGAGGTACCGGAGTGCGAGAGTCACATACCTGCAGATGTCCTGACTGAAGGAGAAGGTAGAAGTATTAGAGCTGCATCTCTCCATGGGTGGGGCTGGGAGCGTTCTCACATCATACAGTTCCTGTAAATTACGCAAGTTTACAGTCAAGAAATACCTGGGTAAATACTGGTTAAGAAATAGGTTTGTTGATTTATTGAATTAATTACTGGATAACATCTTGGTAGCATCTATACTTCACCCCAACATCCTCCCCATCTCCTCCCACACACATGCTCTTTCTCCCTTGATCCTGTAAAAATTAAGAAGGCTGCCAGGGGCTTGACGGCTGAGTGGACAGCGCTTCGGATTTGTAATCCTGGGGTTCGGGTTCGATCCCCAGTGGAGGCGGAAACAAATGGGCATAGTTTCTTTCACCCTAATGCCCCCTGTTAACCTAGCAGTAAATAGGTACCTGGGAGTTAGACAGCTGCTATGGGCTGCTTCCTGGGGGGGGTGTAACAAATAAGGAGGCCTAGTCGAGGACCGGGCCGCGGGGACGCTAAGCCCCGAAATCATCTCAATGAAGAAGATTGTCCCAAGTGGCTGGTCTCTATCCTTATAGACACACACACACACACACACACACACACACACACACACACACACACACACACATGATAGAGCCCAATAGGCTCAGGAACCTGTACACCTGTTGATTGACAGTTGAGAGGCGGGACCAAAGAGGCAGAGCTCAACCCCCGCAAGCACAACTAGGTGAGTACAACTAGGTGAGTACACACACACACACATTCTCCTTGACCGATGTGTTTGGTCGCATGTATATGAAAGCTGCCTCACTTGTGCCAAGAAGTCTTCTAAAATTTCCTCATTTCATAGGCTTCTCACTGAGATAGTGTTGTAATTTGTCTCCAGAGTATTGAATTAAACATATTCCTTAATTATATATAAATATTCTCAAATAAATATGCGGCTCGATAAGATATCCAAGGAAGCACACTGCTGCCTTGGTCGCGCGACTCTCCATTTTCTTTAATAAATCACGAAAAGACTGCTAAAAAGGATTATGTTTACAGATCAGTGTGATTGACAGAGCGGGGAAGCAGCGTCAAAGACCTCAGCTCGTAGTGACGGCTTGTGACACAAATTGCGTACCTTATAGTCAAAACAGTCTCCGTGGTGTAGTGGTAAGACACTCGCCTGGCGTTCCGCGAGCGCTATGTCATGGGTTCGAATCCTGGCGGGGAAGGATTTACTGGGCGCAAATCCTTAACTGTAGCCTCTGTTTAACTCAACAGTAAATGTGTACTTGGTTGTAACAAGGATTCTTCGCGGCGGGGATCGTATTCCAGGGACCTGCCCGAAACGCTACGCGTACTAGTGGCTCTACAACCATGTAACAACTCTTCTATATATCTCAAAAAAAAAAAAAAAAAAAATATATAGTCCAGAACGAAGGGGGGGGGGAGAGCATTGGGCCAATAGGAGCCGCAGGGGGGCAGATCTGGGCTCTACGGAAGATGAAAGCGTCGCTTTGAGCCGGATGAGAGCTGTACGGAGCATGACAGCATTGCTCGAGGCGACAGTCGTGAAGCATCGCCTGGGAGACCTGGGGCCAGATTCACGAAAGCACTTACGCAAGCACTTACGAACCTGTTCATCTTTTCTTAATCTTTGGCGGCTTTGTTTACAATTATTAAACAGTTAATGAGCTCCGAAGCACCAGGAGGCTGTTT